>NC_056044.1:15929284-16104284 GCF_004379255.2 Salvia splendens | reverse complement strand
TCCTTACTCAAGTTCCCAGTGAAGACCAAGCAAGATTTCATCGATTCCGCTTATTTATTAATAAAATTAATATTTTCTTAATTCGTTATTCAATTTCGACATAAATGAAATGTGGAATTCTTGAGTAGTCTACTTCCCTTCGAATGAGAAATTCCTTAATTCTTAATTAGAATTCAAAAATGAAATTAAAGAATACCTTGGAATTCAAATTCATAAGGGATTTACTTGTCTATGTATTGTTCCATTCAATCTGTTAGGTCCCTACTTAACCTCGACGGTTCTGCCACGATGCCTTTAAAGCCTATACGCGATGGATAGACTCCTGTAACCATGACATATTTGCTTGTTTGAACATAATTTCTTTCCAAAAGAAAGTAAATGGTTAATTCCACAAAACAAATAAATCTTTTTTACGAGGTACAAATATAAATTTTTGGATTTGTTCCAAAATTGACCATAGATAAATTCCCCTTTTGATTTGGGAGTATTGACTACACCCCTAAGTCTGAGCTTCGTGGTACTCTTACCGAGTAACATGTCAGATCCAGGGCATCCCACAATTGGATTGACTGGGATGACAGTTTCTCATTCCAAATCTGTAAAATCATAATTTTGATCAAATCACACATCGCAATATACTAGGCCTTCTAATTCTTTAAGAGGTTTATCTAAAAGATTCGCAATATAACTGGGAAGACGTTTTAAATACCACACATGGGTTACTGGGCATGCGAGTTTGATGTAGCCCATTTGATATCTTCGTATCCGAGAATCAACAAACTCGACCCCGCATTGTTCACAAAAATTCGGGTTTTCTTTTTCATCTTCGATTACTCGATAATTTCCACAAGCACAAATTCCACTTTTGATAGGCCCAAAAATTCTTTCACAAAATAATCCATCTATTTCCGGTTTATTGGTTTTGTAATGAAAAGTATAGGGTTTTGTCACCTCTCCAACTATCTCCCCATTAGGTAGGATTTTAGTGGCCCAAGCGCTTATTTGTTGAGGAGAAACTAATCCAATTCGTAGCTGTTGGTGTTTATACCGATCGATCATAGAATACAAATTCGGATTTATTCCGATTAAGCTTCCTTCCTATTAATCTGGAAGTTTTTCTCAGATACAAGGAAATGATTCAGTTCCAGAGCTAAAGATCGTAGTTACTACTTTTGTTATCAAGAAAATTTGATTTTTTATACGTAACAACACATTAAATTTGTGGTGCAAGATGTTCAATTACAAATTGTATTAGTACATTTTTCAATGTATCACTACGGTTTTCATAAATCTAAACACAGAAACTATCATTTTATACTCTGAAACTATCATTTTTTTGAAACTATCATTTTATCCCCTGAAACCATCATTTTATCAAGTGCAACTATCATTTTACTTTCTGAAACTATCATTTTATCCCCTGAGAGCATCATTGTATCAAGTGCAACTATCATTTTATCAACTCTGAAAATCTGAACTTTTGTTTGAAAACAGCGGGGTTTATGAGCGAGCATGCGAATTTGTATCTGCACTGGATTTGATCCAGCGGCAAGGAGATGTCCATAGGTGGTGAAGAAATCGAGAGAATGCAACAAATCGAAATGAGATGTGAAGCATTGAAGATGCAATCTGGGTTGTTAATGAAGTGAGAGTTCAGCTTCGAATTGTCCGCCAATTAGCATAAAGAATACAAACTAAATTTTAATTGCACAAAACAAATCAGTCACGGTGTATAAAAATAAATTGAATAGATGGTAATTATAATCAGTCACGGTGTATAAAAATCAATTGAAACCCCACATGTTCTTTCTTAATACACAAAAGATTTCAGAGTATCATTCTATCCGGCAAAACTATCATTTTATCAACTAAGAGTATCATTCTATTTGGCAAAACTATCATTTTATCAACTCAAAGTATCATTCTATGATAAACTCGAATTTTAACTGTTTTCATTGATATAACGGCGACAGTGGCAACGACTGAGGCTTGGTACTAGTTATAGAATATTCATAATTAAGTGTCCGATGCCCTACTTTTCAAATTTTATTTATGGAATTGGAGGATATTTTCATACATATTTCAATTGGATCACCCCAACAGCGGATATAAGCCGACTTCAAAACCAAAGCAAAGATACCCAACACCCAATGACGATTTGAATCCATTTAACTACAAACACTGATTAATGACAAATATAACAATTTAACAAACGATATGGAGGTTAGATATAACTTTCCTTAATAAAACTGATGTGGAGACCACAAACGATAAACTATCCAGCATGAAATATCTTTTTTATTTTCAGAAGGAAGAACAGAAATTCTATATTTTAGCTACTATGAAATCCCATACCATAAACCCCAAGTTACTATCAAATCCTAGAAATTCTATATCTTGGTATACAATGCAGTGTTCTATGCCTCCTCAACCTCATGTGAAGTTCGCCATATGCTACATCTTGAGAACTTGTACGACAACAAGGTAAGCATCTTTGCACTACCAAATTTCGATCAAATATAGTTTGGCAAATATCACTATATCAAATACCATGTCTACAAATTTGATTTTAATATCTACAGATTATAAATTTGTGTACAATAATGATTTAATCTATTTCGTGTTCGCTATAAGTGACAATATCACAAGCGTCAACCTCATAAATTTATTTGTTTGAATTTGCAAATTTACATAATTGTTTGTATAATAATGGAATAAATATACTAAAAGGAAGATGCTACAATACAATGAATTTGGAAACCTATCTATATTCGCCAAAACATTTTTTTGTATATTTCATATTCGTGTTGGATGCATCTGGTCGCAACCAGCACTTGAAAAAAATGGAACTATCATTTTATCCCCTGAAACTATCATTTTATCCCATGAGAGCATCATTGTATCAAGTGTAACTATCATTTTATCAACTCTGAAAATCTGAACTTTTGTTTGAAAACAGCGGGGTTTATGAGCGAGCATGCGAATTTGTATCTGCTCTGGATTTGATCCAGCGGCAAGGAGATGTCCATAGGTGGTGAAGAAATCGAGAGAATGCAACAAATCAAAATGAGATGTGAAGCATTGAAGATGCAATCTGGGTTGTTAATGAAGTGAGAGTTCAGCTTCGAATTGTCCGCCAATTAGCATAAAGAATACAAACTAAATTTTAATTGCACAAAACAAATCAGTCACGGTGTATAAAAATCAATTGAATAGCTGGTAATTATAATCAGTCACGGTGTATAAAAATCAATTGAAACCCCGCATGTTCTTTCTTAATACACAAAAGATTTCAGAGTATCATTCTATCCGGCAAAACTATCATTTTATCAACTCAGAGTATCATTCTATCCGGCAAAACTATCATTTTATCAACTCAGAGTATCATTCTATGATAAACTCGGATTTTAACTGTTTTCATTGATATAACGGTGACAGTGGCAACGACTGAGGCTTGGTACTAGTTATAGAATATTCATAATTAAGTGTCCGATGCCCAACTTTTCAAATTTTATTTATGGAATTGGAGGATATTTTTATACATATTTCAATTGGATCACCCCAACAGCGGATATAATCCGACTTCAAAACCAAAGCACCTGGAATTTTCGAAAATGGAACTGTCATTTTAAAACCAAAATCTCCTGGAATTCCCCACAAATTTTGTAGTGCAAAGATGCTTACCTTGTTGTGCACCTGGAATTTTCGAAATTCCCTCACCTCCCACAAGCCTATTTTATTCTTTTAATTGTGGGATTTTTATTTGTTAGCCTATATTTTAATTCCACACAATTTATTTATTTAATTTACCCATGGATTAAACCTAGCAAATAAATAGCAATTAAACAAACCCTAGCCCCCACTCTCCCTACAATTTTCGCCCCCTCTCTTCTCCCTCTCTCACACGCTTCATTCTTCTCCCACTCTCCCATCTCCAAAAATCTTCCATCCAACTCGTGTTCTTGCAATCCGTTGAAGTTATTTTCGAGAGTCTCCGACGAATCGCTTCATCCGTCGTTTCTACCGATTCGTTTTGTGTCAAAGAAGGTATATTGCTCACTTCTTATCATCCTATCCGTTTTGACCATGTTCTTGAGTCCTACATGCATGTAGAGGGTGTAGGTTCGATAGATCGCAAGTTTTAACGGAAGGGAAAGTGTGCTTCGTAAGAACTTGTTGTTTGAAATCATGTGAGTTGGATCGATTTATTGGGTGAATAATATGAGTTTGTATGCAAATATGTGTTTGAGGAACGTGTAAGCATGATTATGTGTTTTCGAGCATGAAAAATCGGTGGTTGTGTTGTGGAAGTTTAAAAACCCTATTTTCGAACTTGAACCAGAAATCTGTGATGCACGACCAGTGACTTATGATCTGTATTTGACCCATCAAACAAACGAATTTTGCTATCAAATTTTTAATGAGTAAACTTCAAGGTGTTTTCTGTGTCTCGTGTGAATATCAGCCTGTTTTATCGAAAAATGAATTTTTAATAAATTTTTGAAGTTGACTGCGCAAATCTGCCAGAAACGTGAGTTCTCACCATGAATGTTTCGTTTTCTGTTTGACTGACCAAATGACCTCCGATTGATGTGATTCTTGAACTATATGAAAATTTGAAGTGGCTTCTGAGTCTTGTTAAATTTTCAGCCTTTTTGGGCATCGTATGAATTTATGGTGAATTCTTCAAAGGAACTGCGCAATACTGTCGGAAATTGTATGTTACGACCAGAGAGTTTAATATGTGATATGACTGACCAAATGACTTGATTTCGGTGTGAAAATCTTCATGGACGAACTTGAATGTGTCTTCTGTATTGTGACCAAAATTTAGCTTCTTTTGAGGACGGGTGAATTTATAGTAATTTTTACAAAACGGTCGCGCAGTTCTGCCAGTTTTCTGCCTTGTTAAAATAACTCTTATTTTCAAGTTTAAAAGTATTGTATGATGCATGTATGTCCAAGGAACGTGTCTAAATGGTGTAAGCACTTGCGATAAGTTGTAATGCGATACGTGTGTCTTTACACCTTTTTGACGTATGTTGGGTTGGGGGATTGAGAAAGACGATGAGAGAGAGACGATAGGACATGCATAGTAATATGTTGAAGTGTGAGGCTGACTTATGTTGTCGTTGACAAGGGTGTTGTGTATTCGTGAACTCGAGGATCGAGAGTTGCTAAGTTGGGTTGTGAATTGCTAAGCGAATGAGGTGGGCTTTCTTTTCAAACCTCTTTACTTTTTCGAAAAATATTATGTGGAGATATAAGGGTGGTTTAACTGTTATGTCATGCCATGTTGTTTTTGTTATGAGATTGTGTGCCTGATGCCTAGTTCGTATGAGTTTACTCCGTTAGGCTATATGGCTGTGTTGTGAAACGAATTCGGGTCCGAGTAGGGCCGTAAACCCTATCGGGCTGTGTACACTGGTGGGATCGCGAGCCGTCCTTGCAAGTCGGCCGGTCTCGTGGGCGAATAGTGTGGCCACACTATCGTCGCACTGTGATGTGATTGATGGATTGATGTGAAAAGTGGGGAGATAAATTGTCTGGCCAGACTTGAATATTTTTTTGTGTTTCTCGTGATATTTTCTTACTACATAAAACTCGAGATCACTGGTATGGATGACATAACTATTATTAAAATGTTTTCGGCATGAGCCTATTGAGTACAACAAGTACTCAGCCCTGCATATTATTTTCTTATGTGCAGGTTGAGCGGGATGTTGCGGTGGATGTTGAGCCGGCTTAAGTACTTAGGATGCATTGTGTCGTCATACATAGGCGTCGTCCTTGACTCTCCTTGAACCGTATTTTCCGCTGCTATAACTTGAACTATGACTCAAGACTTAATCTTTCCTTTATGTTTTGTGTGTGAACATGTATGGTGGTGATGAGTTTTAAACTAGTGTTTACGTTGTCTTTTTAAAATTTTATTCTTCGAGATTTAAGTTAAGTATTTGTTCAACTTTAGTTAGTTGATGTATTTCTTAAGTCTAATTTTTCCCGTCGTCCTTTTTAAAAGTATTTTACCTTATGTCTTTTCAAAAAAAATTTTTAACTTTAAACTCTTTAAACTAAGTTGTTTTCTTCCTTTAAGTTAATCAATATGTTCTCTTTAAATTGTTATCCATGCATGTCGGTCACGATCGCCGCGTTGTGGTACCCTTGTATGGGCGGTCGTGACATCAGAGTATCATTCTATTCGGTAAAACTATCATTTTATCAACTCAGAGTATCATTCTATGATAAACTCAGATTTTAACTGTTTTCATTGATATAACGGCGACAGTGGCAACGGCTGAGGCTTGGTACTAGTTATAGAATATTCATAATTAAGTGTCTGATGCCCTACTTTTCAAATTTTATTTATGGAATTGGAGGATATTTTCATACATATTTCAATTAGATCACCCCAACAGCGGATATAATCCGACTTCAAAACCAAAGCAAAGATACCCAACACCCAATGGCGATTTGAATCCATTTAACTACAAACACTGATTAATGACAAATATAACAATTTAACAAACGATATGGAGGTTAGATATAACTTTCCTTAATAAAACTGATGTGGAGACCACAAACGATAAACTATCCAGCATGAAATATCTTTTTAATTTTCAGAAGGAAGAACAAAAATTCTATATTTTAGCTACTATGAAATCCCAAACCATAAACCCCAAGTTACTATCAAATCCTAGAAATTCTATATCTTGGTATACAATGCAGTGTTCTATGCCTCCTCAACCTCATGTGAAGTTCGCCATATGCTACATCTTGAGAACTTGTACGACAACAAGGTAAGCATCTTTGCACAACCAAATTTCGATCAAATATAGTTTGGCAAATATCACTATATCAAATACCATGTCTACAAATTTGATTTTAATCTCTACAGATTATAAATTTGTGTACAATAATGATTTATTCTATTTCGTGTTCGCTATAAGTGACAATATCACAAGCGTCAACCTCATAAATTTATTTGTTTGAATTTGCAAATTTACATAATTGTTTGTATAATAATGGAATAAATATACTAAAAAGAAGATGCTACAATACAATGAATTTGGAAACCTATCTATATTCGCCAAAACATTTTTTTGTATATTTCATATTCGTGTTGGATGCATCTGGTCGCAACCAGCACTTGAAAAAAATGGAACTATCATTTTATCCCTGAGAGCATCATTGTATCAAGTGCAACTATCATTTTATCAACTCTGAAAATCTGAACTTTTGTTTGAAAACAACGGGGTTTATGAGCGAGCATGCGAATTTGTATCTGCTCTTGATTTAATCTAGCGGCAAGGAGATGTCCATAGGTGGTGAAGAAATTGAGAGAATGCAACAAATCGAAATGAGATGTGAAGAATTGAAGATGCAATCTGGGTTGTTAATGAAGTGAGAGTTCAGCTTCGAATTGTCCGCCAATTAGCATAAAGAATACAAACTAAATTTTAATTGCACAAAACAAATCAGTCACGGTGTATAAAAATCAATTGAAACCCCGCATGTTCTTTCCTAGTACACAAAAGATTTCAGAGTATCATTCTATCCGGCAAAATTATCATTTTATCAACTCAGAGTATCATTCTATTCGGTAAAACTATCATTTTATCAACTCAGAGTATCATTCTATGATAAACTCGGATTTTAACTGTTTTCATAGATATAACGGCGACAGTGGCAACGGCTGAGGCTTGGTACTAGTTATAGAATATTCATAATTAAGTGTCCGATGGCCTATTTTTCAAATTTTATTTATGGAATTGGAGGATATTTTCATACATATTTCAATTGGATCACCCCAACAGCGGATATAATCTGACTTCAAAACCAAAGCAAAGATACCTAACAAACAATGGCGATTTGAATCCATTTAACTACAAACACTGATTAATGACAAATATAACAATTTAACAAACGATATGGAGGTTAGATATAACTTTCCTTAATAAAACTGATGTGGAGACCACAAACGATAAACTATCCAGCATGAAATATCTTTTTTATTTTCAGAAGGAAGAACAAAAATTCTATATTTTAGCTACTATGAAATCCCAAACCATAAACCCCAAGTTACTATCAAATCCTAGAAATTCTATATCTTGGTATACAATTCAGTGTTCTATGCCTCCTCAACCTCATGTGAAGTTCTCCATATGCTACATCTTGAGAACTTGTACGACAACAAGGTAAGCATCTTTGCACTACCAAATTTCGATCAAATATAGTTTGGCAAATATCACTATATCAAATACCATGTCTACAAATTTGATTTTAATCTCTACAGATTATAAATTTGTGTACAATAATGATTTATTCTATTTCGTGTTCGCTATAAGTGACAATATCACAAGCGTCAACCTCATAAATTTATTTGTTTGAATTTGCAAATTTACATATTTGTTTGTATAATAATCGAATAAATATACAAAAAAGAAGATGCTACAATACAATGAATTTGGAAACCTATCTATATTCGCTAAAACATTTTTTTGTATATTTCATATTCGTTGCACTTGAAAAAAATGGAACTATCATTTTATCCCCTGAAACTATCATTTTATCCCCTGAGAGCATCATTGTATCAAGTGCAACTATCATTTTATCAACTCTGAAAATCAGAACTTTTGTTTGAAAACAACGGGGTTTATGAGCGAGCATGCGAATTTGTATCTGCTCTGGATTTGATCCAGCGGCAAGGAGATGTCCATAGGTGGTGAAGAAATTGAGAGAATGCAACAAATAGAAATGAGATGTGAAGAATTGAAGATGCAATCTGGGTTGTTAATGAAGTGAGAGTTCAGCTTCGAATTGTCCGCCAATTAGCATAAAGAATACAAACTAAATTTTAATTGCACAAAACAAATCAGTCACGGTGTATAAAAATCAATTGAATAGCTGGTAATTATAATCAGTCACGTTGTATAAAAATCAATTGAAACCCCACATGTTCTTTCTTAATACACAAAAGATTTCAGAGTATCATTCTATCCGGCAAAACTATCATTTTATCAACTCAGAGTATCATTCTATCCGGCAAAACTATCATTTTATCAACTCAGAGTATCATTCTATGATAAACTCGGATTTTAACTATTTTCATTGATATAACGGCGACAGTGGCAACGGCTGAGGCTTGGTACTAGTTATAGAATATTCATAATTAAGTGTCCGATGCCCTACTTTTCAAATTTTATTTATGGAATTGGATGATATTTTCATACATATTTCAATTGGATCACCCCAACAGCGGATATAATCCGACTTCAAAACCAAAGCAAAGATACCCAACACCCAATGGTGATTTGAATCCATTTAACTACAAACACTGATTAATGACAAATATAACAATTTAACAAACGATATGGAGGTTAGATATAACTTTCCTTAATAAAACTGATGTGGAGACCACAAACGATAAACTATCCAGCATGAAATATCTTTTTTATTTTCAGAAGGAAGAACAGAAATTCTATATTTTAGCTACTATGAAATCCCAAACCATAAACCCCAAGTTACTATCAAATCCTAGAAATTCTATATCTTGGTATACAATGCAGTGTTCTATACCTCCTCAATCTCATGTGAAGTTCGCCATATGCTACATCTTGAGAACTTGTAAGACAACAAGGTAAGCATCTTTGCACTACCAAATTTCGATCAAATATAGTTTGGCAAATATCACTATTTCAAATACCATGTCTACAAATTTGATTTTAATCTCTACATATTATAAATTTGTGTACAATAATGATTTGTTCTATTTCGTGTTCGCTATAAGTGACAATATCACAAGCGTCAACCTCATAAATTTATTTGTTTGAATTTGCAAATTTACATAATTGTTTGTATAATAATGGAATAAATATACTAAAAAGAAGATGCTACAATACAATGAATTTGGAAACCTATCTATATTCGCCAAAACATTTTTTTGTATATTTCATATTCGTGTTGGATGCATCTGGTCGCAACCAGCACTTGAAAAAAATGGAACTATCATTTTATCCCCTGAAACTATCATTTTATCCCCTGAGAGCATCATTGTATCAAGTGCAACTATCATTTTATCAACTCTGAAAATCTGAACTTTTGTTTGAAAACAACGGGGTTTATGAGCGAGCATGCGAATTTGTATCTGCTCTGGATTTGATCCAGTGGCAAGGAGATGTCCATAGGTGGTGAAGAAATTGAGAGAATGCAACAAATCGAAATGAGATGTGAAGAATTGAAGATGCAATCTGGGTTGTTAATGAAGTGAGAGTTCAGCTTCTAAAGCATAAAGAATACAAACTAAATTTTAATTGCACAAAACAAATCAGTCACGGTGTATAAAAATCAATTGAATAGCTGGTAATTATAATCAGTCACGGTGTATAAAAATCAATTGAAACCCCGCATATTCTTTCCTAATACACAAAAGATTTCAGAGTATCATTCTATTCGGCAAAACTATCATTTTATCAACTCAGAGTATAATTCTATCCGGCAAAACTATCATTTTATCAACTCAGAGTATCATTCTATGATAAACTCGGATTTTAACTGTTTTATTGGACATTAAAAATGATCTTTTGGGCAATTCTTCATTGTTCTTATTGAGTGAGTGTAGTTTCTCTATCATGAAAAAAAAAGAAAAATTTACACTAAAATTGGAGGAAAATTAGTACTATCTCACAACAGAGTGAATGGATGTTTTACTACTCATTACGTTTACTACTAATTAAAACTAATATTTGGTGTTAATTAATCTGCATGAGTTCCAGTTACTATCATTCTACTGGTAAATAATCATTCGATTATAAAATATCAATTTGAAAGAGAAAGTAAATGTGAGACAGAACAACATTAAAATCAAAACAGAACACATTAATAATATTTTTTCATGCAGGAAAAATAATGCTTGCCTCAATGGAAGAAAGAAGGATTTGGAGGAATGAGTGCAAAAGTTTGAATCTTTTTTATGCTCATCTATTTATATAGACTTTGCTGTGAAATTTGTCAGAAATTAAAAAAAAAACAAAATAATAAAGTTGTGGGAAAGTTGTTTAGGAGATAAAATGATAGTTTCATGGGATAAAATGATAGTTTTAGAAGGTAAAATGATAGTTGCACATGATAAAATGATGGTTTCAGGGGATAAAATGATGGTTTTGCCGGATAGATAAATATTGTCATCTTCATCAACCACTACCGAAAATTAGATTAATCTAGAAGACGGAGTTCGCCAACCATAACTAACTGTCATTTCCAAAAAACTGAAGATAAAAAGAAAATCATACTACTACTACTATTTGTGGACAATAATATTGATGTCTTCCTCAGTGGAATACGAAGTAAACGAGAGAGGAGAAGTGAAAGAATAATTGGCAGCAGCAGCAGCAGCTAAAGAAGAAGAAGAAAGAGAAGAAGAAGAAGTGTCTTCATCAATGAGCACGTCCACAAAAGCTCCAACTATATAGCCATGGTTGCTGTCATCGTTAACACTGAGATACCAACCCAGAAGCTCCTCCAAAAACTCCCAATCTCTGACCCTGCAGCCGTAGGCCTCCACCATCTCCGCCATCGAAGCCTTGAAATCGACAAACGGATTCATCGAATCCATCACCACCACCGCCACGCTCTCTGATTCATATGTTTCTCCGTCGTCGATTGTTTTTGCTTCCGCCCAGTATGGAACTCATCGGGCCAGGCTCGAAGAAGAGCCGCTCCGATCTCATCCCGCTAATACTGACGGATTCTTGGTCGGGGGAAAGTGATTCATGTGGAGTGGCATATTTACCCTTGCGCCTTTTTTATGAAGTAAATCTAAGTTTGAATCTCAGGCATAAGATTAGTAAATATGTGTGGTCCAGATTTGATTATAGGGTTATCACGAAAATTATGGGTTATCATATGATCACAACTCTATATATATATATATATAGTAGTGATTTAGGGCAAGAGCCCCTTAAACCTATAACTAGAGAATAAATCACAGCCACAAGATCAAGAAAATCAATGGCTATTATTAATACATGCAATTTTCGAATTTAAGGAGAAATTAGTTCCCTCAATCATAAATTTACTCCATAATAACAAGGCGGGGGTATAGTGGTCATTGCATACCAAAAATAGGTTACATCGGCAAATTGAATTCATCTCCTCTTCTCCATCTTCATCGCCGCCTTGTACCCGCCGTCGTCGCAATGGCGACAGGAGATTCAACCTCGTCGCGCGATTCAACCTTCTCTTCTCTCTTCTGCAAAATTCGCGCGATTCAACCTTCTCGTCGCCGTTGGCGTCGCCGTCGCCGTCACGTTCTGCAGGAATCGGACGCTGAATTGGAGGAAAAAGGCGTCGCTGATGGTGGAATTGGATGCTAGAGATGAGCGAATCTAGGTTTTGGAAAGGATTGTGGAGAAATTAGAATCGGAAGATTTGGCGGAGGAGGAAATGCAGAGGTGCTTTGATGAGAAGGAGATGGTGATTAGGGAGATCGGCGGTGGACAGGGGCGGAGGGAGGGTGGGGCCAGGGGTGCCCATGGTCCCCCCACTAATTCTTAAAAAACTTAGGGGTATTTTAGTAATTTCACAATAATTATAATTTATAATAAATATAATATTAGAGATAGGTTTCAGCAAAATATATATGAATCGTGCCTCTTAATTTAGCGTATTCATTCTGCCGTTCCAATCCAAGTATGAATTTAGCGTATTCATTCTGCCATTCCAAGTCTGAAATCTGGTAAACTAGAACTAGGTATATTCAAAACTCAAATATAATTCAATTAATTTTCTACATAGGTTGTTTTTTTGTTTGGCTGCAATAATAATTCAAAAGGGGAGAAAGAAGATAGCTTATGTAATTCAATGGCTACGGACTACAGTGGTTCTGTAGTTGGAATTTTATAACTCCAATTCTTTATTTGATGTGTGTGTTAATAGTTTTGCATACAGAAAATATCAAATATTTTGAACTTAATCAGTGTTGACTATTTTTGTAGGTATATGGATCGTTATTTCAAGAAACTTTCTTCCGTTGATTCTTCATCAGTTGAACCTTCACTTCTTCAACCTCAAGAATTATCGAATGAAGATAAAAGTAAGGTTGATTTAGAGAATCTTCCAAGTGATCCAGGAGAACGACCTGATATAATGAGTTATCCACCAAATTTAATAGAACAAGTTTGCAGAGCTTACTTACTTAAAGGTCCGTGTCAACCACGTAATCATGATTTTCGTCCTACAGTAGATGGAAATCGAAAACGTAAATTTGTCTCACATTGGTTTGATGAATTTAAGGATTGGTTGGAATATAGTGTTACAAAGGAAGCAGCTTTTTGTTTATATTGCTATCTTTTTTCAAGACTCCACGGAAATGGACAAGATGCTTTTGTATCAGGGGGGTTTACGGTCTGGCGCAAGAAAGAAAGATTAAGAGATCATGTTGGAAACCATAAAAGTGCTCATAACAGGTGCAGATTAGCATGTGAGGATTTGATGAATCAAGCCCAAGACATTGAGGTCTCTTTGGCAAAACAGTCAACACAGTCTAAGCTTGACTACCGCCTGCGATTAGATGCAACGATTATTTCTCTTCGTTATCTTATAATGCAAGGATTGCCTTTCGGCGGTCATGATGAGTCAGAAGAATCATTAAATCAAGGTAATTTTCTTGAGTTCTTGAAAGTTATTTCTTCTTGCAATGAAGAGATAGCTAGTGTTGTGCTAAAAAATGCTCCAGACAATCTCAAACTTACATCACCAGATATTCAGAGAGATATTATAAATGCATTTGCTGTTGAGACAACGAAAGCTATTGTACATGATATGAGAAGTGAATTTTTCTCCATATTAGTTGATGAGTGTCGAGATGTATCTGTCAAAGAGCAAATGGGTGTTGTGGTGCGATATGTGGACAAGAATGGATGTGTTATAGAACGTTTTCTTGGTGTTGTTCATGTTAGTGATACAACTGCAACCTCACTTGAGAAAGCACTTGATTATTTGTTATCTACTTATGATTTAAGTATATCTAGTTTGAGAGGTCAAGGATATGATGGCGCAAGCAACATGAGAGGAGAATTCAATGGGTTGAAGAGTTTGATACTCAAGAGAAATTCCAGTGCTTATTATGTACATTGCTTTGCTCATCAGCTTCAGCTCACGATTGTTGCTGTTGCTAAAAAGCATAAAATTGTCAGTTCTTTTTATAATTCTATCTCTCGTTTGTGTAATACTATTGGAGGTTCTTGTAAGTGCAGAGATATACTTCGGGAGAAACAGAGAGAGAATATTATTAATTAGATTGCAAGTGATGAAATAAGCACAGGAAGAGGACTAAATCAAGAAATGTCATTGAAGCGACCTGGAGATACTCGTTGGAGTTCACATTACGGTACTCTTGTCAACTTGATACATTTATATTCTTCTATTGTTGATGTTCTTGAGTATGTTGGGGAGAATGGTCATGACGATTCAATAAGGGCTGAAGCTGATGATGTGCTAGAAATTATAAATAGTTTTGAGTTTGTCTTTGTGTTACATCTTATGAAGCAAATCTTGGGAATCACACATGAACTCTCCCAAGTGCTACAAAAGAAAGATCAAGACATTGTTAATGCGATGAATCTTGTCAAGGTAGCAAAATCACGTCTGCAAATAATGAGGGAAAAAGATTGGGATGTATTGCTTGCTGATGTTTCTAAGTTTTGCAGCAAATATGAACTGGATGTGCTTGACATGGAAGATGAGTTTGTAGTTCGAAAAAAAGGAAGACGTAGAGCTGAGAAAATGAAGAATCTCCACTATTATTGAGTTGAGCTCTTTTGTTCTGTTATTGACTTGCAAGCTCAAGAGTTGAATCAACGTTTTGATGAAGTCAACACAGACTTAGTTTTATGCATGTCATGTTTTGATCCTAGGGATTTATTTTCTGCATTTGATTTGGAGAAGCTGCTTGGTCTTGCACGATATTATCCTTCTGAATTTTTTGAAGTTGCTTTGTCCGAGCTTAAAAGTCAACTTGAGAACTTTATTTTCGATGTGCGCATAGATGAAAAGTTTTCACAAATATCAGGAATCAGTGGTCTTGCTCAAAAGATGGTTTCTACAAGGAAACATGAAGTTTTTCCAATGGTTTATTCATTAGTTAAGTTGTCATTGATCTTACCAGTTGCCACTGCATCAGTAGAAAGATCCTTTTCAGCAATGAAGATAATCAAGACTTCTCTACGTAATAGCATGGGAGACCAACTATTGAATGATTGCTTAGTTCTTTACATCGAAAAGGATGTGTTTGTTAAAGTTACCAATGAAACTATTATGCAGCGGTTTCAGAAGATGAAGAATAGAAGACAAATGTTATGATGTGATTGCATTTAACTTTTACATTTTGAACCTTATAATTTAATTTATGTAATTTTTTTTGAAGTTTAATTTTGGACCCCCCATTATGAAATCTCTGGCTCCGCCACTGGCGGTGGAAGGAGGTGGATGGTCACAGCCATTGCCACTGCTGCTGCTGTCATATTCTACTTCCATGCTCACAGAAATCATTGATTTTTGTTGATTAGAGTTTCAGTTTTGGATAATTGTTGCTAAATAATGCACTTAATTTGCTTCAATTTTGTGTTCGCTGCATTGGGATTTATTTTTGATCACTACTATTATGAGAATTTGATTTCTTGAATCTTGATGGTGCTTGAGTTTGGAATTAGATCACTTCATATTTATGTGTTGTTCTTTGTGTTTTGTAAACAAGAGTGAAGTAAAATCAGAATAAGAGTGATGTGTTTTGTAAACAAGAGTGAAAGAAAATCAGAATAAGAGTGATGTGTTTTGTAAACAAGAGTGAAGTAAAATCAGAATAAGAGTTATGTGTTTTGTAAACAAGAGTGAAGTAAAATCAGAATAAGAGTGATTTGTTTTGTAAACAAGAGGGAAGTAAAATCACAATAAGAGTGATATGTTTTGTAAACAAGAGTGAAGTAAAATCAGAATAAGAGTGATGTGTTTTGTAAACAAGAGTGAAGTAAAATCAGAATAAGAGTGATGTGTTTTGTAAACAAGAGTGAAGTAAAATCACAATAAGAGTGATCTGTTTTGTAAACAAGAGAGAAGTAAAATCAGAATAAGAGTAAAGTGTTTTGTAAACAAGAATGAAGTGAAATCACAATAAGAGTGATATGTTTTGTAAACAAGAGTGAAGTAAAATCACAATCAGAGTGATATGTTTTGTAAACAAGAGTGAAGTAAAATCAGAATAAGAGTGAAGTGTTTTGTAAACAAGAGTGAAGTAAAATCACAATAAGAGTGATGTGTTTTGTAAACAAGAGTGAAGTAAAATCAGAATAAGAGTGATGTGTTTTTTAAACAAGAGTGAAGTAAAATCACAATAAGAGTGATGTGTTTTGTAAACAAGAGTGAAGTAAAATCACAATAAGAGTGATGTGTTTTGTAAACAAGAGTGAAGTAAAATCAGAATAAGAGTGATGTGTTTTTTAAACAAGAGTGAAGTAAAATCACAATAAGAGTGATGTGTTTTGTAAACAAGAGTGAAGTAAAATCAGAATAAGAGTGAAGTGTTTTTTAAACAAGAGTGAAGTAAAATCACAATAAGAGTCATATGTTTTGTAAACAAGAGTGAAGTAAAATCACAATAAGAGTGATGTGTTTTGTAAACAAGAGTGAAGTAAAATCACAATAAGAGTGATGTGTTTTTTAAACAAGAGCGAAGTAAAATCACAATAAGAGTGATGTGTTTTGTAAACAAGAGTGAAGTAAAATCAGAATAAGAGTGAAGTGTTTTGTAAACAAAAGTGAAGTAAAATCATAATAAGAGTGATGTGTATTGTAAACAAAAGTGAAGTAAAATCGGAATAAGAGTGATATGTTTTGTAAACAACAGTGAAGTAAAATCAGAATAAGAGTGATGTGTTTTGTAAACAAGAGTGAAGTAAAATCAGAATAAGAGTGATGTGTTTTGTAAACAAGAGTGAAGTAAAATCAGAATAAGAGTGATGTGTTTTGTAAACAAGAGTGAAGTAAAATCAGAATAAGAGTAATGTGTTTTGTAAACAAGAGTGAAGTAAAATCACAATAAGAGTGATCTGTTTTGTAAACAAGAGTGAAGTAAAATCAGAATAAGAGTGAAGTATTTAGTAAACAAGAGTGAAGTAAAATCACAATAAGAGTGATATGTTTTGTAAACAAGAGTGAAGTAAAATCACAATCAGAGTGATTTGTTTTGTAAACAAGAGTGAAGTAAAATCAGAATAAGAGTGAAGTGTTTTGTAAACAAGAGTGAAGTAAAATCGCAATAAGAGTGATGTGTTTTGTAAACAAGAGTGAAGTAAAATCAGAATAAGAGTGATGTGTTTTGTAAATAAGAGTGAAGTAAAATCAGAATAAGAGTGATTTGTTTTGTAAACAAGAGTGAAGTAAAATCACAATAAGAGTGATGTGTTTTGTAAACAAGAGTGAAGTAAAATCAGAATAAGAGTGATGTGTTTTGTAAACAACAGTGAAGTAAAATCACAATAAGAGTGATGTGTTCTGTAAACAAGAGTGAAGTAAAATCAGAATAAGAGTGATGTGTTTTGTAAACAAGAGTGAAGTAAAATCAAAATAAGAGTGAAGTGTTTTGTAAACAAAAGTGAAGTAAAATCACAATAAGAGTGATGTGTATTGTAAACAAAAGTGAAGTAAAATCGGAATAAGAGTGATATGTTTTGTAAACAAAAGTGAAGTAAAATCAGAATAAGAGTGATATGTTTTGTAAACAAGAGTGAAGTAAAATCAGAATAAGAGTGATGTGTTTTGTAAACAAGAGTGAAGTAAAATCAAAATAAGAGTGATGTGTTTTGTAAACAAGAGTGAAGTAAAATCAGAATAAGAGTAATGTGTTTTGTAAACAAGAGTGAAGTAAAATCACAATAAGAGTGATCTGTTTTGTAAACAAGAGTGAAGTAAAATCAGAATAAGAGTGAAGTGTTTAGTAAACAAGAGTGAAGTAAAATCACAATAAGAGTGATATGTTTTGTAAACAAGAGTGAAGTAAAATCACAATCAGAGTGATTTGTTTTGTAAACAAGAGTGAAGTAAAATCAGAATAAGAGTGAAGTGTTTTGTAAACAAGAGTGAAGTAAAATCGCAATAAGAGTGATGTGTTTTGTAAACAAGAGTGAAGTAAAATCAGAATAAGAGTGATGTGTTTTGTAAACAAGAGTGAAGTAAAATCAGAATAAGAGTGATTTGTTTTGTAAACAAGAGTGAAGTAAAATCACAATAAGAGTGATGTGTTTTGTAAACAAGAGTGAAGTAAAATCAGAATAAGAGTGATGTGTTTTGTAAACAACAGTGAAGTAAAATCACAATAAGAGTGATGTGTTTTGTAAACAAGAGTGAAGTAAAATCAGAATAAGAGTGAAGTGTTTTGTAAACAAGAGTGAAGTAAAATCACAATAAGAGTGATGTGTTTTGTAAACAAGAGTGAAGTAAAATCAGAATAAGAGTGATGCGTTTTGTAAACAAGAGTGAAGTAAAATTAGAATAAGAGTTATGCGTTTTGTAAACAAGAGTGAAGTAAAATCAGAATAAGAGTGATTTGTTTTATAAACAAGAGGGAAGTAAAATCACAATAAGAGTGATATGTTTTGTAAACAAGAGTGAAGTAAAATCAGAATACGAGTGATGTGTTTTGTAAACAATAGTGAAGTAAAATCAAAATAAGAGTGATGTGTTTTGTAAACAAGAGTGAAGTAAAATCAGAATAAGAGTGATTTGTTTTGTAAACAAGAGTGAAGTAAAATCACAATAAGAGTGATGTGTTTTGTAAACAAGAGTGAAGTAAAATCAGAATAAGAGTGATGTGTTTTGTAAACAAGAGTGAAGTAAAATCAGAATAAGAGTTATGTGTTTTGTAAACAAGAGTGAAGTAAAATCAGAATAAGAGTGATTTGTTTTGTAAACAAGAGGGAAGTAAAATCACAATAAGAGTGATATGTTTTGTAAACAAGAGTGAAGTAAAATCAGAATAAGAGTGATGTGTTTTGTAAACAATAGTGAAGTAAAATCAAAATAAGAGTGATGTGTCTTGTAAACAAGAGTGAAGTAAAATCAGAATAAGAGTGATGTGTTTTGTAAACAAGAGTGAAGTAAAATCACAATAAGAGTGATATGTTTTGTAAACAAGAGTGAAGTAAAATCAGAATAAGAGTGAAGTGTTTTGTAAACAAGAGTGAAGTAAAATCACAATAAGAGTGATATAATTTGTAAACAAGAGTGAAGTAAAATCACAATAAGAGTGATATGTTTTGTAAACAAGAGTGAAGTAAAATCAGAATAAGAGTGAAGTGTTTGTAAACAAGAGTGAAGTAAAATCACAATAAGGGTGATGTGTTTTGTAAACAAGAGTGAAGTAAAATCACAATAAGAGTGATGTGTTTTTTAAACAAGAGTGAAGTAAAATCACAATAAGAGTGATGTGTTTTGTAAACAAGAGTGAAGTAAAATCAGAATAAGAGTGAAGTGTTTTGTAAACAAATGTGAAGTAAAATCACAATAAGAGTGAAGTGTTTTGTAAACAAGAGTGAAGTAAAATCACAATAAGAGTGATATGTTTTGTAAACAAGAGTGAAGTAAAATCACAATCAGAGTGATTTGTTTTGTAAACAAGAGTGAAGTAAAATCAGAATAAGAGTGAAGTGTTTTGTAAACAAGAGTGAAGTAAAATCACAATAAGAGTGATGTGTTTTGTAAACAAGAGTGAAGTAAAATCATAATAAGAGTGATGTGTTTTGTAAACAAGAGTGAAGTAAAATCACAATAAGAGTGATGTGTTTTGTAAACAAGAGTGAAGTAAAATCAGAATAAGAGTGATTTGTTTTGTAAACAAGAGTGAAGTAAAATCACAATAAGAGTGATGTGTTTTGTAAACAAGAGTGAAGTAAAATCAGAATAAGAGTGATGTGTTTTGTAAACAACAGTGAAGTAAAATCACAATAAGAGTGATTTGTTTTGTAAACAAGAGTGAAGTAAAATCAGAATAAGAGTGAAGTGTTTTGTAAACAAGAGTGAAGTAAAATCAGAATAAGAGTGATGCGTTTTGTAAACAAGAGTGAAGTAAAATCAGAATAAGAGTGATTTGTTTTGTAAACAAGAGGGAAGTAAAATCACAATAAGAGTGATATGTTTTGTAAACAAGAGTGAAGTAAAATCAGAATAAGAGTGATGTGTTTTGTAAACAATAGTGAAGTAAAATCAAAATAAGAGTGATGTGTTTTGTAAACAAGAGTGAAGTAAAATTAGAATAAGAGTGATTTGTTTTGTAAACAAGAGTGAAGTAAAATCACAATAAGAGTGATGTGTTTTGTAAACAAGAGTGAAGTAAAATCAGAATAAGAGTGATGTGTTTTGTAAACAAGAGTGAAGTAAAATCACAATAAGAGTGATATGTTTTGTAAACAAGAGTGAAGTAAAATCAGAATAAGAGTGAAGTGTTTTGTAAACAAGAGTGAAGTAAAATCACAATAAGAGTGATATGTTTTGTAAACAAGAGTGAAGTAAAATCACAATAAGAGTGATATGTTTTGTAAACAAGAGTGAAGTAAAATCAGAATAAGAGTGAAGTGTTTTGTAAACAAGAGTGAAGTAAAATCACAATAAGAGTGATGTGTTTTGTAAACAAGTGTGAAGTAAAATCACAATAAGAGTGATGTGTTTTGTAAACAAGAGTGAAGTAAAATCAGAATAAGAGTGATATGTTTTGTAAACAAGAGTGAAGTAAAATCAGAATAAGAGTGATGTGTTTTGTAAACAATAGTGAAGTAAAATCAAAATGAGAGTGATGTGTTATGTAAACAAGAGTGAAGTAAAATCAGAATAAGGGTGATGTGTTTTGTAAACAAGAGTGAAGTAAAATCACAATAAGAGTGATCTGTTTTGTAAACAAGAGTGAAGTATAATCAGAATAAGAGTGAAGTGTTTTGTAAACAAGAGTGAAGTAAAATCACAATAAGAGTAATATGTTTTGTAAACAAGAGTGAAGTAAAATCACAATCAGAGTGATCTGCTTTGTAAACAAGAGTGAAGTAAAATCAGAATAAGAGTGAAGTGTTTTGTAAACAAGAGTGAAGTAAAATCACAATAAGAGTGATGTGTTTTGTAAACAAGAGTGAAGTAAAATCAGAATAAGAGTGATGTGTTTTTTAAACAAGAGTGAAGTAAAATCACAATAAGAGTGATGTGTTTGTAAACAAGAGTGAAGTAAAATCAGAATAAGAGTGATGTGTTTTTTTAAACAAGAGTGAAGTAAAATCACAATAAGAGTGATGTGTTTTGTAAACAAGAGTGAAGTAAAATCAGAATAAGAGTTATGTGTTTTGTAAACAAGAGTGAAGTAAAATCAGAATAAGAGTGATTTGTTTTGTAAACAAGAGGGAAGTAAAATCACAATAAGAGTGTTATGTTTTGTAAACAAGAGTGAAGTAAAATTAGAATAAGAGTGATGTGTTTTGTAAACAATAGTGAAGTAAAATCAAAATAAGAGTGATGTGTTTTGTAAACAAGAGTGAAGTAAAATCAGAATAAGAGTGATGTGTTTTGTAAACAAGAGTGAAGTAAAATCACAATAAGAGTGATATGTTTTGTAAACAAGAGTGAAGTAAAATCAGAATAAGAGTGAAGTGTTTTGTAAACAGAGTGAAGTAAAATCACAATAAGAGTGATATGTTTTGTAAACAAGAGTGAAGTAAATCACAATAAGAGTGATCTGTTTTGTAAACAAGAGTGAAGTAAAATCAGAATAAGAGTGAAGTGTTTTGTAAACAAGAGTGAAGTAAAATCACAATAAGAGTGATGTGTTTTGTAAACAAGAGTGAAGTAAAATCACAATAAGAGTGATATGTTTTGTAAACAAGAGTGAAGTAAAATCAGAATAAGAGTGATGTGTTTTGTAAACAAGAGTGAAGTAAAATCACAATAAGAGTGATCTGTTTTGTAAACAAGAGCGAAGTAAAATCAGAATAAGAGTGAAGTGTTTTTTAAACAAGAGTGAAATAAAATCACAATAAGAGTGATGTGTTTTGTAAACAAGAGTTTAGTAAAATCAGAATAAGAGTGAAGTGTTTTGTAAACAAGAGTGAAGTAAAATCACAATAAGAGTGATGTGTTTTGTAAACAAGAGTGAAGTAAAATCAGAATAAGAGTGATATGTTTTGTAAACAAGAGTGAAGTAAAATCAGAATAAGAGTGATGTGTTTTTTAAACAAGAGTGAAGTAAAATCACAATAAGAGTGATGTGTTTTGTAAACAAGAGTGAAGTAAAATCAGAATAAGAGTGATGTGTTTTGTAAACAAGAGTGAAGTAAAATCACAATAAGAGTGATCTGTTTTGTAAACAAGAGTGAAGTAAAATCAGAATAAGAGTGATGTGTTTTGTAAACAAGAGTGAAGTAAAATCACAATAAGAGTGATATGTTTTGTAAACAAGAGTGAAGTAAAATCACAATCAGAGTGATATGCTTTGTAAACAAGAGTGAAGTAAAATCAGAATAAGAGTGAAGTGTTTTGTAAACAAGAGTGAAGTAAAATCACAATAAGAGTGATGTGTTTTTGTAAACAAGAGTGAAGTAAAATCAGAATAAGAGTGATGTGTTTTTTAAACAAGAGTGAAGTAAAATCACAATAAGAGTGATGTGTTTTGTAACAAGAGTGAAGTAAAATCAGAATAAGAGTGATGTGTTTTTTAAACAAGAGTGAAGTAAAATCACAATAAGAGTGATGTGTTTTTGTAAACAAGAGTGAAGTAAAATCAGAATAAGAGTGAAGTGTTTTGTAAACAAGAGTGAAGTAAAATCACAATAAGAGTCATATGTTTTGTAAACAAGAGTGAAGTAAAATCCCAATAAGAGTGATATGTTTTGTAAACAAGAGTGAAGTAAAATCAGAATAAGGGTGAAGTGTTTTGTAAACAAGAGTGAAGTAAAATCACAATAAGAGTGATGTGTTTTGTAAACAAGAGTGAAGTAAAATCAGAATAAGAGTGATGCGTTTGTAAACAAGAGTGAAGTAAAATCAGAATAAGAGTTACGCGTTTTGTAAATAAGAGTGAAGTAAAATCAGAATAAGAGTGATTTGTTTGTAAACAAGAGGGAAGTAAAATCACAATAAGAGTGATATGTTTTGTAAACAAGAGTGAAGTAAAATCAGAATAAGAGTGATGTGTTTTGTAAACAATAGTGAAGTAAAATCAAAATAAGAGTGATGTGTTTTGTAAACAAGAGTGAAGTAAAATCAGAATAAGAGTGATTTGTTTTGTAAACAAGAGTGAAGTAAAATCACAATAAGAGTGATGTGTTTTGTAAACAAGAGTGAAGTAAAATCAGAATAAGAGTGATGTGTTTTGTAAACAAGAGTGAAGTAAAATCAGAATAAGAGTTATGTGTTTTGTAAACAAGAGTGAAGTAAAATCAGAATAAGAGTGATTTGTTTTGTAAACAAGAGGGAAGTAAAATCACAATAAGAGTGTTATGTTTTGTAAACAAGAGTGAAGTAAAATCAGAATAAGAGTGATGTGTTTTGTAAACAATAGTGAAGTAAAATCAAAATAAGAGTGATGTGTTTTTGTAACAAGAGTGAAGTAAAATCAGAATAAGAGTGATGTGTTTTTGTAAACAAGAGTGAAGTAAAATCAGAATAAGAGTGATGTGTTTTGTAAACAAGAGTGAAGTAAAATCAGAATAAGAGTGATGTGTTTTTTAAACAAGAGTGAAGTAAAATCACAATAAGAGTGAAGTGTTTTGTAAACAAGAGTGAAGTAAAATCAGAATAAGAGTGAAGTGTTTTGTAACAAGTGTGAAGTAAAATCACAATAAGAGTGATGTGTTTTGTAAACAAGAGTGAAGTAAAATCAGAATAAGAGTGATTTGTTTTGTAAACAAGAGTGAAGTAAAATCACAATAAGAGTGATGTGTTTTTGTAAACAAGAGTGAAGTAAAATCAGAATAAGAGTGATGTGTTTCGTAAACAAGAGTGAAGTAAAATCACAATAAGAGTGATGTGTTTTTGTAAACAAGAGTGAAGTAAAAATCAGAATAAGAGTGAAGTGTTTTGTAAACAAGAGTGAAGTAAAATCACAATAAGAGTGATGTGTTTTGTAAACAAGAGTGAAGTAAAATCAGAATAAGAGTGATGTGTTTTGTAAACAAGAGTGAAGTAAAATCACAATAAGAGGTGTGATTTTATTTAAAGTCATTCATACTTCAAATAACAAGTCTAATAAGAGTGATGTGTTTACGTCACACTCTAGCTTAGTCTTAGGCACTCTAAGTTCACAACGCATTTCACCACCTTATAGATCAACAAATATTATATTTAAAGTCATTCATACTTCAAATAACAAGTATAATACACAACATTTCACTTCCCAAAACCCAACGCTTTCACATTTCACTTCTACTTTCAAAACAATATTTTCTTCAAAACTCACACTTTTCTAAAAAATGTCAACATCTCGCTTTCAACTTTGAAGTACAAGTTTGACTCAAAACTCAAAACATACTTGAATATCAACTTTCATCTTTCATGTAAAAACAACAGTCCGTCGTCCCTCATCCAAAACTCGTTCTTTTCTCAAACATCAGCAAATACTCTTCTCAACTAGAAATCATTCCCCCACAGAAAGATTTTACTTCCTCGTTCTTATAAAAATTTTCTCCTCTTTCTTTCTCAAAATTTTATCGTCTTCCTTTCTCCAAAACTTTCTCATTAAAATTTTCACATAAAAATATATTCCCTCTTTCTTGGTTGAGTGTGACGAGTCGGGATGTTGAGCCTTCAATGCATAATTATTATCATTATTATTTTAGTCTAGCGAAATGAGTCTAGACTAAGAGAGAAAAAGACTCTCGGGTCCAGAGCGGAAAAGAAAAATTGCTCTGATACCACTCTGTCACGCCCGCATTTTCTAAGGGTAGAAAACACGGTTGATCGCGACTAGGGGAGGATTAAAGAAGCGGGAAGGAAAGGGGAAATCAACACAAATCGACCATAGCTCGAAACAAATGGGAATAGCTCGAATAAAATCAGAGTGTCTCAACGATCAACAACTCAAGGGATTATACCTCAACAAATCATACTAAAAAAAAAACCAACATTCAGCGGAAGCATTCGAGAGAAGAATAATATTATGTATGAAGACATAATATATTCGGAACATTTAAAAGCAAACACAAATCTTCACCAGCTTCTGCTCAACACTCACCGCCGCTCGTCACCGCTCAACCTGCACATTTTTAAAAGAAATGCAGGGCTGAGTACTTGATGCACTCAGTGGACTCATGCCTAAAACATTTTTAATAAAAATATTTATCATGCCATTAACGAGTGACCTCGGGGTTTTAACTTTGAAAGGACCCGAGTCACTAAAACATTTCACCAACATCATCATCATCAACCTCAACATCATCAACATCACCATACCATATCTGAACATACATGACAAGGAATGTGGCCACATTCCAAGCCACTAGACCGGCCAACTCAAAGAGATAGCGCACGATCTACGGGGGTGTACACTAGCCTGAGTAGGGACTCACTCCCTAGTCAGACCCGAATTCGATTAACCATACATGGCAAAAGCCACTTCAGATAGGTCTCAAAGCAACCCAAAAATATGGCAATGACAAACATATTTCGCAAAAATAAATATACTTAGGACATAGTCCTTATTTAAAAAAAGAAAGCCCACCTCAAATGTTCAATTCTCAATCACTTTCTGTTCCCCCGCAAACAACGTGCACAAGCTCACCCTTTTCGGAAAAACATAATATGCGCAAATCAGACTTTGCAAAATAAAATTAATTTAAAACAATGCATGCATCGTACGTGGTGTGCTCACAATATCCTTGTTCAAGATTACAAATTTTTTCCAATTAAAAGCTTAGGTGTTTCGATTATTTCCGACCGCTCACATCCCAACAAATTATATTAAAAACAAGCCCAAACCAAATAAATTAAATGGTCCAAAGGAAGAAATAAATTATACTCCCAAATTAAAACCACCGTATGTACACTTCCTCTTTTAATCAAATATGATAAAAGAATTTTTAAAAAAATATCCTTTCTTTTTCCTAAGCACAAAATACGTGTACCTCTTTTCCTTCTTACTTTAAAAAAAAATGTAAACTCTTTTAGAGGAATAAAACAAAGATGAAAATCATCTCATTCCAATTCCATTCCAAAACACACGCATACTCCCTCATATGCCCAAGAAATAAATTCTAATCATCCCAACTCCAACTCTTTCAAAAGTTCATGCTCAAGCTCTATAATTCCTCTCGGCAACTTAAACATAGAATTAGCCCATTAATCCACTTATCTATTTCCAGCCACACATTTTACCCACATAATAGCTTTTGTTCATCCCCAAATCAGAATAAATTCAAACCCACATAATAGCTTTTGTCATCCCAAATCAGAATAAATTCCAAACTTCTCATTCTCATTACCTCATGTCTCCCAGCTCTCGGTTTTCTCAGTTCTATGCCGTCGTTCTTCCCAGCCGTACCGTCATTCAGCTCCACCACCGCCACAAGTAGTAGTATGCCCGTCGCCTCTCAGTTTCACATAGTCACAGCCGCTGTCGCTGTTGCTGCAGTGCGTGCGGCAGCTCCAGCGTCGCACTTCACTCCCCCGGCCTGCAGCGTCGCCATGATCGCAGCGGCTGTTCCGTAATCTTGCATACCGAGGGGTTACATTCACAATTTTCGAAGAATCCAGTGACACCGTTTTGGCGATAACAGCGCCCCAGCCTTCGTTGAAGGCGCGCTTCATGACGGTGTAGTTGGTTCCGGGTGGACCCGACCTGATGACGAAGGGATTCGGCATTTTCTGCCCGTTTACCATCACACTGAGATCAGGCTTCGCAGCAGCCTCGCTCTGCGTGGATACTCTGAACCCGACCCGGTTCGCAGCGAGCATGGCCCTGCGAGTGACCGGAAAGTCAGCCGCCGGAGTGCTGACGTGAGCAGAAAATCTGAGAGATTCCATTTTTATTTAGGTTGGAACAGTGAAGATGGAGAGATGGCGATCAAGATGAATATCCTGGAATCGGAGTTGAGATTATAGAAAGCTAATTGTTTTGGACTGTATTGAATAGAATAATCTTAAGAGATCAATTTGTGAGAATTTTGATGTAAAGATTACGTGTTGATAATGATTTTGTGATAGGAATATTATAGATGGGGAGTTGGCTGATGGATAGTTTAGATTTGGGAGAGATTTATTGAGGGAAACCGTTTTGAACATGGGAAAGGAGTGGGGTGCGGTTTTTGTTCCCCTTTTTTTTTGAACGTGATATGCATCAAGTTAATTTGTTTTTTTTTTTTCAATTTTATTTGCAGATCACAGAGGAGGAAAATCTTGTCACGGAGGAGGAAAATCTCTGCAGAATCTTTAATTAAATTTGAATTATTGACTTGGTGACCAAGTCAACAGGAAAAGATCTAATTAGATTAATTTGATTTAATTTTTTCCTCTCTTTTTTTTACGGGGTATTACAATCTACCCATCTTAACAAAATTTCATCCCGAAATTTGCTTACGTCCTTCGAATATAGTATTTCTCCATCATCTTGTCTTCATATTTCCAAGCCGCTTCCTCGTATCGGTTAAAAAAACTATAGCTGAAAATTTAACACCCCGTGTTCTTGGTTATATCGATGCCTCTAGTTGGTGTATCACTTTTACGCATGTCTGATTATAGAAACTTATTCCCCCGTGTGCATTCGAAAAGCTCAACCTCACCCTTTCACTAAAGTCGAGTACCAAGAACTCAAAAAATTAATCAAACAGTCTTACTTGGATATGAACGGATTTCAAAATTGTAGCAACACTGCTGAAAGTGTCTTAATCAGAAAGGTTGCAGATTTGATCAAGAAAACAAGAACAATATTTCTAGCTCGACTCTTCTTAATCTCATCACCAACTTGAGAACATTGGTTTGTAAACAAAGCAAGGACTAAACCCATTGAACTTAACACATCCATTCTGAGAATTAAATGGTTTAAACGGTATCAAATAAATCCATAGAGCTTGGAAATTTACTTCTGATGAGAGCTCGAAAGAATATGAGATAGGTCATGAAAACAAGATGAAACTAAATTAAGTCTCAAATTCCATAGTAGGCTGCCAAATAAGATATTTCAATTGTCAAATCAAATTTGCAAAATTCGGCATCAATGAAGGATGGTTCAAACATGTCATGACATGAGATGATCAATCGTGAGATGGTTTAGAAACAAAGACAAATGTCATGAAGTAGCACTAATCATGGTTCGACGACACCATGTTATTCAAGAATGAAATCACATCAATGGATTCACAGGTTTGCAACCAACATGAAATGAACTTTTTAGGAAAATCAGCTAGATCAAACACGTTAAGAAAAAAGAGAACACGGTAGCCTTAACTTGGTGTTGCAGAAAGAAAATATTATTGAGCATGAAACAATATATGAAGTGAAATTGAGCTAAAAAGAATTTCACTTCTGCAAGGAAGAACTTGCCGCATGCATAGTTACGAAATAAAAAGGTGTACAAAAGTTCCAAGAAAAATATTCCATCATTTGAAGAAACATATATGGGAGATGTGATTATACTGAGGGTCATAACTGCAAACAACTTTAGGAATGAAGTTCAATGACGGAAGCTCATAAGGTCAAAATATTTTCCTTACGAAGATGAATCAAAGAAGACTACTAATCAAGATGTCCAAAGAAACAAAGGTAAGCACAAATTTTCAAGAAATGAAAGTGAGTCATGACTCGATATAGGAATAGAAATAATGGGCACTACTGCAAAGCATGAGTCAACCAGGTGTATAAATAGACGAGGGCTCACGGTTATTCAATACGTATCGAAAAGAACTTAGAATCCAAGTAAGTACTGTTGAGTTAAAATCGTTCATTCTAGCTACGAAGGTCGCACTCGTCCGCTCGTCTTTCTGAGGCCAAACGTGGTAACATCGTTCTACGAAACTGCGGATTCCAAGTTGATATTCATCACGTCATTACAACAAAATAATTGTAGTCAGTCAAAAGCCATATCTTCATAATATTCTTGCATATTATAACAACCATTCTCTAAAACATTTTCATCATCCGTGTGCTTCTTTGCATCCAATAAAGGTCGTCTCCATCGTGGTTGCTACTTTTAGGAAATCACGCAAGATAGATTATACTAATTTAAATTGTGATTACGATCTCTCGTCGTTGCATGGGATAATCGTCTAACAAATCTTCTTGTCTCGACCCCTTGCACATTTGAAACTTCATTTAGTCCTCAATATCCTTCTCTTCTTGAGATCTTAATCATATTCTTTTGTTTCTTATTATTTTAGGGAAAACGATATGAAATAGTAAAATAGTTCACACATCAAGCTTGCTCCAACGATTCGCGCCATTCCAAGAATAAAAAAGTTTCGTTGTCCATTGGCCTCCATCTTTATCTCTCGATCCTTCTCGTCTCATATCTTCTGAATAATCTAGGAATTTTCGCCCCACTTTCCTTCCATCGCTCGGGGAAGCGATAGATAAATTGTCAACTTCACAACTATGTTCCGCGCTTGACAATCTAGCTTAGCTCCTTAGGCACTCTAATTTCCACAAACGCATTTCACCACTTATAGATCAACAAATATTATATTAACAGTCATTCCTACCTTTCAAATACCAAAGTAATAATACACAACATTTCGCTTCCCAAAACCAACCGCTTTCACATTTCACTTCTACTTCAAAACAAAATATTGTCTCAAAACCTCCAACAAGAGTGAAGTAAAATCACAATAAGAGTGATGTGTTTTGTAAACAAGAGTGAAGTAAAATCAGAATAAGAGTGAGTGTTTGTAAACAAGAGTGAAGTAAAATCAGAATAAGAGTGATTGTTTTGTAAACAAGAGTGAAGTAAAATCACAATAAGAGTGATATGTTTTGTAAACAAGAGTGAAGTAAAATCAGAATAAGAGTGATGTGTTTTGTAAACAAGTGAAGTAAAATAACATAAGAGTGATGTGTTTTGTAAACAAGAGTGAAGTAAAATCAAAATAAGAGTGATGTGTTTTTTAAACAAGAAATAGTGAGTAAAATCACAATAAGAGTGATGTTTTTTGTAAACAGATGAAGTAAATCAGAATAAGAGTGATGTGTTTTGTAAACAAGAGTGAAGTAAAATAACATAAGAGTGATGTGTTTTGTAAACAAGAGTGAAGTAAAATCACAATAAGTGATGTGTTTTGTAAACAAGAGTGAAGTAAAATCAGAATAAGAGTGATGTGTTTTGTAAACAAGAGTGAAGTAAAATCACAAAAGAGTGATTGTTTTGTAAACAAGAGTGAAGTAAATCAGAATAAGAGTGATGTGTTTTTTAAACAAGAGTGAAGTAAATCACAATAAGAGTGATGTTTTGTAAACATAGTGAAGTAAATCAGAATAAGAGTGATGTGTTTTGTAAACAAGAGTGAAGTAAAATCACAATAAGAGTGATATGTTTTGTAAACAAGAGTGAAGTAAAATCACAATAAGAGTGATATGTTTTGTAAACAAGAGTGAAGTAAAATCAGAATAAGAGTGATGTGTTTTGTAAACAAGAGTGAAGTAAAATCAGAATAAGAGTGATGTGTTTTGTAAACAAGAGTGAAGTAAAATCACAATAAGAGTGATGTGTTTTGTAAACAAGAGTGAAGTAAAATCAGAATAAGAGTGAAGTGTTTTGTAAACAAGAGTGAAGTAAAATCACAATAAGAGTGATATGTTTTGTAAACAAGAGTGAAGTAAAATCACAATAAGAGTGATATGTTTTGTAAACAAGAGTGGAAGTAAAATCAGGAATAAGAGTGAAGTGTTTTGTAAACAAGAGTGAAGTAAAATAACAATAAGAGTGATGTGTTTTTGTAAACAAGAGTGAAGTAAAATCAGAATAAGAGTGATGTGTTTTTTAAACAAGAGTGAAGTAAAATCACAATAAGAGTGATGTGTTTTTGTAACCAAGAGTGAAGTAAATCAGAAATAAGAGTGAAGTGTTTTGTAAACAAGAAGTGAAGTAAATCACAATAAGAGTCATATGTTTTGATAACAAGAGTGAAGTAAAATCACAATAAGAGTGATATGTTTTGTAAACAAGAGTGAAGTAAAATCAGAATAAGAGTGATGTGTTTTGTAAACAAGAGTGAAGTAAAATCAAAATAAGAGTGATGTGTTTTGTAAACAAGAGTGAAGTAAAATCACAATAAGAGTGATCTGTTTTGTAAACAAAAGCGAAGTAAAATCAGAATAAGAGTGAAGTGTTTTGTAAACAAGAGTGAAGTAAATCACAATAAGAGTGATATGTTTTGTAAACAAGAGTGAAGTAAAATCAAAATAAGAGTGAAGTGTTTTGTAAACAAGAGTGAAGTAAAATCAGAATAAGAGTGATGTGTTTTTTAAACAAGAGTGAAGTAAAATCACAATAAGAGTGATGTGTTTTGTAAACAAGAGTGAAGTAAAATCAGAATAAGAGTGAAGTGTTTTGTAAACAAGAGTGAAGTAAAATTCAATAAGAGTGATGTGTTTTGTAAACAAGAGTGAAGTAAAATCAGAATAAGAGTGATATGTTTTGTAAACAAGAGTGAAGTAAAATCAGAATAAGAGTGATGTGTTTTGTAAACAAGAGTGAAGTAAAATCAAAATAAGAGTGATGTGTTTTGTAAACAAGAGTGAAGTAAAATCAGAATAAGAGTGATGTGTTTTGTAAACAAGAGTGAAGTAAAATCACAATAAGAGTGATCTGTTTTGTAAACAAGAGCGAAGTAAAATCAGAATAAGAGTGAAGTGTTTTGTAAACAAGAGTGAAGTAAAATCACAATAAGAGTGATATGTTTTGTAAACAAGAGTGAAGTAAAATCACAATAAGAGTGATATGTTTTGTAAACAAGAGTGAAGTAAAATCAGAATAAGAGTGAAGTGTTTTGTAAACAAGAGTGAAGTAAAATAACAATAAGAGTGATGTGTTTTGTAAACAAGAGTGAAGTAAAATCAGAATAAGAGTGACGTGTTTTTTAAACAAGAGTGAAGTAAAATCACAATAAGAGTGATGTGTTTTGTAAACAAGAGTGAAATAAAATCAGAATAAGAGTGAAGTGTTTTGTAAACAAGAGTGAAGTAAAATCACAATAAGAGTCAAATGTTTTGTAAACAAGAGTGAAGTAAAATCACAATAAGAGTGATATGTTTTGTAAACAAGAGTGAAGTAAAATCAGAATAAGAGTGATGTGTTTTGTAAACAAGAGTGAAGTAAAATCAGAATAAGAGTGATGTGATTTGTAAACAAGAGTGAAGTAAAATCACAATAAGAGTGATCTGTTTTGTAAACAAGAGCGAAGTAAAATCAGAATAAGAGTGAAGTGTTTTGTAAACAAGAGTGAAGTAAAATCACAATAAGAGTGATATGTTTTGTAAACAAGAGTGAAGTAAAATCACAATAAGAGTGATATGTTTTGTAAACAAGAGTGAAGTAAAATCAGAATAAGAGTGAAGTGTTTTGTAAACAAGAGTGAAGTAAAATAACAATAAGAGTGATGTGTTTTGTAAACAAGAGTGAAGTAAAATCAGAATAAGAGTGATATGTTTTGTAAACAAGAGTGAAGTAAAATCAGAATAAGAGTGATGTGTTTTGTAAACAAGAGTGAAGTAAAATCAAAATAAGAGTGATGTGTTTTGTAAACAAGAGTGAAGTAAAATCACAATAAGAGTGATGTGTTTTGTAACAAGAGTGAAGTAAAATCAGAATAAGAGTGAAGTGTTTGTAAACAAGAGTGAAGTAAAATTCAATAAGAGTGATGTGTTTTGTAAACAAGAGTGAAGTAAAATCAGAATAAGAGTGATATGTTTGTAAACAAGAATGAAGTAAAATCAGAATAAGAATGATTGTGTTTTGTAAACAAGAGTGAAGTAAAATCAGAATAAGAGTGATGTGTTTTGTAAACAAGAGTGAAGTAAAATTAGAATAAGAGTGATGTGTTTTGTAAACAAGAGTGAAGTAAAATCACAATAAGAGTGATCTGTTTTGTAAACAAGAGCGAAGTAAAATCAGAATAAGAGTGAAGTGTTTTGTAAACAAGAGTGAAGTAAAATCACAATAAGAGTGATATGTTTTGTAAACAAGGGTGAAGTAAAATCACAATAAGAGTGATATGTTTTGTAAACAAGAGTGAAGTAAAATCAGAATAAGAGTGAAGTGTTTTGTAAACAAGAGTGAAGTAAAATAACAATAAGAGTGATGTGTTTTGTAAACAAGAGTGAAGTAAAATCAGAATAAGAGTGACGTGTTTTTTAAACAAGAGTGAAGTAAAATCACAATAAGAGTGATGTGTTTTGTAAACAAGAGTGAAGTAAAATCAGAATAAGAGTGAAGTGTTTTGTAAACAAGAGTGAAGTAAAATCACAATAAGAGTGATCTGTTTTGTAAACAAGAGTGAAGTAAAATCAGAATAAGAGTGATGTGTTTTGTAAACAAGAGTGAAGTAAAATCACAATAAGAGTGATCTGTTTTGTAAACAAGAGCGAAGTAAAATCAGAATAAGAGTGAAGTGTTTTGTAAACAAGAGTGAAGTAAAATCACAATAAGAGTGATATGTTTTGTAAACAAGGGTGAAGTAAAATCACAATAAGAGTGATATGTTTTGTAAACAAGAGTGAAGTAAAATCAGAATAAGAGTGAAGTGTTTTGTAAACAAGAGTGAAGTAAAATAACAATAAGAGTGATGTGTTTTGTAAACAAGAGTGAAGTAAAATCAGAATAAGAGTGACGTGTTTTTTAAACAAGAGTGAAGTAAAATCACAATAAGAGTGATGTGTTTTGTAAACAAGAGTGAAGTAAAATCAGAATAAGAGTGAAGTGTTTTGTAAACAAGAGTGAAGTAAAATCACAATAAGAGTCAAATGTTTTGTAAACAAGAGTGAAGTAAAATCACAATAAGAGTGATATGTTTTGTAAACAAGAGTGAAGTAAAATCAGAATAAGAGTGATGTGTTTTGTAAACAAGAGTGAAGTAAAATCAGAATAAGAGTGATGTGATTTGTAAACAAGAGTGAAGTAAAATCACAATAAGAGTGATCTGTTTTGTAAACAAGAGCGAAGTAAAATCAGAATAAGAGTGAAGTGTTTTGTAAACAAGAGTGAAGTAAAATCACAATAAGAGTGATATGTTTTGTAAACAAGAGTGAAGTAAAATCACAATAAGAGTGATATGTTTTGTAAACAAGAGTGAAGTAAAATCAGAATAAGAGTGAAGTGTTTTGTAAACAAGAGTGAAGTAAAATAACAATAAGAGTGATGTGTTTTGTAAACAAGAGTGAAGTAAAATCAGAATAAGAGTGATATGTTTTGTAAACAAGAGTGAAGTAAAATCAGAATAAGAGTGATGTGTTTTGTAAACAAGAGTGAAGTAAAATCAAAATAAGAGTGATGTGTTTTGTAAACAAGAGTGAAGTAAAATCACAATAAGAGTGATGTGTTTTGTAAACAAGAGTGAAGTAAAATCAGAATAAGAGTGAAGTGTTTTGTAAACAAGAGTGAAGTAAAATTCAATAAGAGTGATGTGTTTTGTAAACAAGAGTGAAGTAAAATCAGAATAAGAGTGATATGTTTTGTAAACAAGAATGAAGTAAAATCAGAATAAGAATGATGTGTTTTGTAAACAAGAGTGAAGTAAAATCAGAATAAGAGTGATGTGTTTTGTAAACAAGAGTGAAGTAAAATCAGAATAAGAGTGATGTGTTTTGTAAACAAGAGTGAAGTAAAATCACAATAAGAGTGATTTTATTTGTAAACAAGAGCGAAGTAAAATCAGAATAAGAGTGAAGTGTTTTGTAAACAAGAGTGAAGTAAAATCACAATAAGAGTGATATGTTTTGTAAACAAGGGTGAAGTAAAATCACAATAAGAGTGATATGTTTTGTAAACAAGAGTGAAGTAAAATCAGAATAAGAGTGAAGTGTTTTGTAAACAAGAGTGAAGTAAAATAACAATAAGAGTGATGTGTTTTGTAAACAAGAGTGAAGTAAAATCAGAATAAGAGTGACGTGTTTTTTAAACAAGAGTGAAGTAAAATCACAATAAGAGTGATGTGTTTTGTAAACAAGAGTGAAGTAAAATCAGAATAAGAGTGAAGTGTTTTGTAAACAAGAGTGAAGTAAAATCACAATAAGAGTCAAATTGTAAACAAGAGTGAAGTAAAATCACAATAAGAGTGATATGTTTTGTAAACAAGAGTGAAGTAAAATCAGAATAAGAGTGATGTGTTTTGTAAACAAGAGTGAAGTAAAATCAGAATAAGAGTGATGTGTTTTGTAAACAAGAGTGAAGTAAAATCACAATAAGAGTGATCTGTTTTGTAAACAAGAGCGAAGTAAAATCAGAATAAGAGTGAAGTGTTTTGTAAACAAGAGTGAAGTAAAATCACAATAAGAGTGATATGTTTTGTAAACAAGAGTGAAGTAAATCACAATAAGAGTGATATGTTTTGTAAACAAGAGTGAAGTAAAATCAGAATAAGAGTGAAGTGTTTTGTAAACAAGAGTGAAGTAAAATAACAATAAGAGTGATGTGTTTTGTAAACAAGAGTGAAGTAAAATCAGAATAAGAGTGATGTGTTTTTTAAACAAGAGTGAAGTAAAATCACAATAAGAGTGATGTGTTTTGTAAACAAGAGTGAAGTAAAATCAGAATAAGAGTGAAGTGTTTTGTAAACAAGAGTGAAGTAAAATCACAATAAGAGTCATATGTTTTGTAAACAAGAGTGAAGTAAAATCACAATAAGAGTGATATGTTTTGTAAACAAGAGTGAAGTAAAATCAGAATAAGAGTGAAGTGTTTTGTATACAAGAGTGAAGTAAAATCACAATAAGAGTGATGTGTTTTGTAAACAAGAGTGAAGTAAAATTAGAATAAGAGTGATTTGTTTTGTAAACAAGAGTGAAGTAAAATCACAATAAGAGTGATGTGTTTTGTAAACAATAGTGAAGTAAAATCAGAATAAGAGTGAAGTGTTTTGCAAACAAGAGTGAAGTAAAATCACAATAAGAGTGATGTATTTTGTAAACAAAAGTGAATTAAAATCAGAATAAGAGTGATGTGTTTTGTAAACAAGAGTGAAGTAAAATCAAAATAAGAGTGATGTGTTTTGTAAACAAGAGTGAAGTAAAATCACAATAAGAGTGATGTGTTTTGTAAACAAGAGTGAAGTAAAATCAGAATAAGAGTGAAGTGTTTTGTAAACAAGAGTGAAGTAAAATTCAATAAGAGTGATGTGTTTTGTAAACAAGAGTGAAGTAAAATCAGAATAAGAGTGATATGTTTTGTAAACAAGATTGAAGTAAAATCAGAATAAGAATGATGTGTTTTGTAAACAAGAGTGAAGTAAAATCAGAATAAGAGTGATGTGTTTTGTAAACAAGAGTGAAGTAAAATCAGAATAAGAGTGATGTGTTTTGTAAACAAGAGTGAAGTAAAATCACAATAAGAGTGATCTGTTTTGTAAACAAGAGCGAAGTAAAATCAGAATAAGAGTGAAGTGTTTTGTAAACAAGAGTGAAGTAAAATCACAATAAGAGTGATATGTTTTGTAAACAAGGGTGAAGTAAAATCACAATAAGAGTGATATGTTTTGTAAACAAGAGTGAAGTAAAATCAGAATAAGAGTGAAGTGTTTTGTAAACAAGAGTGAAGTAAAATAACAATAAGAGTGATGTGTTTTGTAAACAAGAGTGAAGTAAAATCAGAATAAGAGTGACGTGTTTTTTAAACAAGAGTGAAGTAAAATCACAATAAGAGTGATGTGTTTTGTAAACAAGAGTGAAGTAAAATCAGAATAAGAGTGAAGTGTTTTGTAAACATGAGTGAAGTAAAATCACAATAAGAGTCAAATGTTTTGTAAACAAGAGTGAAGTAAAATCACAATAAGAGTGATATGTTTTGTAAACAAGAGTAAAGTAAAATCAGAATAAGAGTGATGTGTTTTGTAAACAAGAGTGAAGTAAAATCAGAATAAGAGTGATGTGTTTTGTAAACAAGAGTGAAGTAAAATCACAATAAGAGTGATCTGTTTTGTAAACAAGAGCGAAGTAAAATCAGAATAAGAGTGAAGTGTTTTGTAAACAAGAGTGAAGTAAAATCACAATAAGAGTGATATGTTTTGTAAACAAGAGTGAAGTAAAATCACAATAAGAGTGATATGTTTTGTAAACAAGAGTGAAGTAAAATCAGAATAAGAGTGAAGTGTTTTGTAAACAAGAGTGAAGTAAAATAACAATAAGAGTGATGTGTTTTGTAAACAAGAGTGAAGTAAAATCAGAATAAGAGTGATGTGTTTTTTAAACAAGAGTGAAGTAAAATCACAATAAGAGTGATGTGTTTTGTAAACAAGAGTGAAGTAAAATCAGAATAAGAGTGAAGTGTTTTGTAAACAAGAGTGAAGTAAAATCACAATAAGAGTCATATGTTTTGTAAACAAGAGTGAAGTAAAATCACAATAAGAGTGATATGTTTTGTAAACAAGAGTGAAGTAAAATCAGAATAAGAGTGAAGTGTTTTGTATACAAGAGTGAAGTAAAATCACAATAAGAGTGATGTGTTTTGTAAACAAGAGTGAAGTAAAATTAGAATAAGAGTGATTTGTTTTGTAAACAAGAGTGAAGTAAAATCACAATAAGAGTGATGTGTTTTGTAAACAATAGTGAAGTAAAATCAGAATAAGAGTGAAGTGTTTTGCAAACAAGAGTGAAGTAAAATCACAATAAGAGTGATGTATTTTGTAAACAAAAGTGAATTAAAATCAGAATAAGAGTGATGTGTTTTGTAAACAAGAGTGAAGTAAAATCAGAATAAGAGTTATGTGTTTTGTAAACAAGAGTGAAGTAAAATCAGAATAAGAGTGATTTGTTTTGTAAACAAGAGGGAAGTAAAATCACAATAAGAGTGATATGTTTTGTAAACAAGAGTGAAGTAAAATCAGAATAAGAGTGATGTGTTTTGTAAACAATAGTGAAGTAAAATCAAAATAAGAGTGATGTGTTTTGTAAACAAGAGTGAAGTAAAATCAGAATAAGAGTGATGTGTTTTGTAAACAAGAGTGAAGTAAAATCAAAATAAGAGTGAAGTGTTTTGTAAACAAGAGTGAAGTAAAATCACAGTAAGAGTGATGTATTTTGTAAACAAGAGTGAAGTACAATCACAATAAGAGTGATGTGTTTTGTAAACAAGTGTGAAGTAAAATCAGAATAAGAGTGAAGTGTTTTGTAAAGAAGAGTGAAGTAAAATAACAATAAGAGTGATCTGTTTTGTAAACAAGAGTGAAGTAAAATCACAATAAGAGTGATATGTTTTGTAAACAAGAGTGAAGTAAAATCAGAATAAGAGTGTAGTGTTTTGTAAACAAGAGTGAAGTAAAATCACAATAAGAGTGATGTGTTTTGTAAACAAGAGTGAAGTAAAATCAGAATAAGAGTGTAGTGTTTTGTAAACAAGAGTGAAGTAAAATCAGAATAAGAGTGTAGTGTTTTGTAAACAAGAGTGAAGTAAAATCACAATAAGAGTGATGTGTTTTGTAAACAAGAGTGTAGTAAAATCAGAATAAGAGTGATTTGTCTTGTAAACAAGAGTGAAGTAAAATCACAATAAGAGTGATGTGTTTTGTAAACAAGAATGAAGTAAAATCAGAATAAGAGTGATTTGTCTTGTAAACAAGAGTGAAGTAAAATGACAATAAGAGTGATGTGTTTTGTAAACAAGAGTGAAGTAAAATCAGAATAAGAGAGATGTGTTTTGTAAACAAGAGTGAAGTAAAATCACAATAAGAGTGATGTGTTTTGTAAACAAGAGTGAAGTAAAATCAGAATAAGAGTGAAGTGTTTTGTAAACAAGAGTGAAGTAAAATCACAATAAGAGTGATGTGTTTTGTAAACAAGAGTGAAGTAAAATCAGAATAAGAGTGATGTGTTTTGTAAACAAGAGTGAAGTAAAATCAGAATAAGAGTTATGTGTTTTGTAAACAAGAGTGAAGTAAAATCAGAATAAGAGTGATTTGTTTTGTAAACAAGAGGGAAGTAAAATCACAATAAGAGTGATATTGTCACGCCCGCATTTTCTAAGGATAGAAAACCCGGTTGATCGCGATTAGGGGAGGATTAAAGAAGCGGGGAAGAAAGGGGAAAAACATACACATTTGACCAAAAATTTACTAACTGAATTAACTTTGAAAACGTCATATTATTATCCTAACAATAATACCAAATCTAAGAAAAAGAATGGACAAAAACAATTTGTCAACGAGTTAGACTCTCCACGGATAAACAATTCTAAAGAAAATGACTCTTAGCGGAAGCGTTCAAGACACGGAAAATGCCGAGTATGAAGACACGACAAATCCAACAATTATTAATCATGACAAAACGATCCATGAACTCTGCTCAACATCCTCGTCGTCCATCGCCGCTCAATCTGCACATTAAGAAAAACAATATGCAGGGCTGAGTACTTGATGCACTCAGTGGACACATGCCAAAATATAGTTTGTCAAGCCATAATCAAGTGACCTTGGGGGTTTTAATTAAAAGAAACCCAAGTACACCAAAACATATATTTCACAAGTTCGGTCAGCCAACCATTTTCCATCCACATTCACCATCACCATATCTGAACATACATGACAAGGAACGTGGCCACGAACCAAGTCACTAGACCGGCCAACTCCAAAGAGATAGCACACGATCTACGGGGTGTACACTAGTCCGAGCAGGGTTTGCGGCCCTACTGGGACCCGAATTCGATTAAACATACATGGCATAGCCACTTCAGATAGGTTCATTCAAAAACAAAACATGGCAAGACAAACACTTTCCACCTCCTTTCACATAAAATGTATTTAGGACATAGTCCTTATTTAAAAAGAAAGCTCACCTCAAATGCTTAACTCCTCAACACTTTCTGTTCCAAACCGCAACAACGTGCACAAGTTCACCCTTTTCGAAATGACATAATATGCAAAAATCAGACTTTGCAAAATAAATTAATTTAACAATGCATGCATCCTACGTGCGTGCTCACAATATCCTTCGTCCTTTCCTATGGAACAACATAGTTCTTTAACTTGAAACAATAATCGGTTCAGGAGTTAATTAATTAACTAATTGAGCAAAAACAACTAAAACTCGACTCAACAACAAGTATTTCCACTTTAGCATTAAAATCTCCTCACTGCTGACCCGATTCAAATAATTAAATTAGCCAATGTCTAACTAGAAATCAAGCATTAGGTAATACTAAAATCAATTAGAGGCCCAACTTATGAAATTAAAATGGCCCAATACCTAAATAACACTAAAAGAAAACAAAATCTAAAAGCCTATAGTGAAATGAAAAGAAAAGAAACGAAAACTGTTGTACCTCAATATTGCCAAACCACTAAGAATAAAAGAAAATAAAAGAACAAGAAAAGGCTATCATTTCATGTACTCCAGCCGTAACCCATAAAAAAAAAAGGCAAAACTATACTTAATATACTCCTTATCCCACAATTGCAAAAGGAAAGGGAAAAATTAAAATAATATACTATAGCCTCAAATCCTATTCCGTCTTCTTCCACAAACCCAGTAGTAACTCTCTCTCCTTACTTCTCAAATTCTTTCTTTTCACTTTCTGTCCCCCTCTAGACATCTCTCTCTCCCTGTCCTCTTCTGCAATTCACCCAAACAGGGACGATCCTAACTCGGCACCGCCGCACGCCTCTCCGTCGTCAGCCTCCGTCGCCGGCGGCGCTACTACTCAGAATCGGTAAGTCCTTCTCCTTTACCCCATTCTGAATCTTTTATTAAGTTTTTTTTTTCTTTGTTCGATTCAAACATTTTTTGGCAGACAAGGGAATTTTACTAATTGGAATTGTAGAGAAACACAAAATGCACCTTCTAAGCATTAAAGATTGAAGCTTTAGGAGGGGGTATCATCATTCAACAAGTTTCAGAAATTTCCTAGTTAAATCTAGATTTGACAGTGAACTAAAGTGCTATGTCATAGAATGGGATGCAGGAGATTCACAAAAAGAATGGATATACCTTTGGAAAGAGGAAAACAAATTGAGATTTGCAGGGGGGATTTGGATTCACAGGCTGCTCGATTTTTTCCTCTCAACTGTGACAAGAAAAAAAAATATGGTGCTATGGGTTTAATATCCAGAGAGTTGTATACACTGAATTGAAGTGGAAGATTATACCTTTGTTGGAAGGGAGAAAACTGCATTGGAAATTATGAAACGGCTGATAAAAGATGCAGTTGTGGGGAGATAAATATAATGCAGAGATTAGATTTGTTTGTTGGAGAGAATTTTGTGGGTGGAGATATTGATGGGAAAAAAAAACGTGGGTTTAGAAGGAGGGATTTATGTTGCAGGAATTCAATAGGAATTATAATAAATGGTTATATTAAAAGTGGCCCAATTGAATAAGGATAAATGGGCTAAAAGAAAATAAATAGACAAAAGTGATAGGCCCAAATATATATAATTTTAGTACATTGATTAAATTGTGGTGTTTTATTATTTTAGTACTTTGGTGTTATTCCAAGTACATTGTAAACGAACGCCCAAATTTTCCCATCGACAATTCTCGCGTCAATCTCGTCGACAATTTACACCACACAATTAATCAACAACAATTCCAGCATTTACTATTTTCATTCACCACCAATCGAAACAGACACGGTATTTTATTCAAGGTCTATCACTCGCTCGTTCTTAAAACAAAAATCTTAGCTTAAAAAGATAGAAAAAAAACGGGTATTACACGTGATGCTTGGATGTTGAGCCTTCGTGACACTTCTAGTCAAATAAGGTTCACTAACTTAGACTTAAAGTGAAAGAAGACTCTCGGACCAGAGCGAAAGAACAAAGCTCTGATACCACTCTGTCACGACGCCCATACAGGGGGTACCACAAACACGCGGCGATCGTGACCGACATGCATGGATTACAAATTAAAAAGAACAACTTAATTAATTTGAAGAAAGGAAAACTACTTAGTTTAAAGATTTTAAGGTCATATTTTATTTTGAAAAGACATAAGATAAAATACTTTTAAAAAGACAATGAGAAAAATTAGACTTAAGAAATATAATAACTAAAACTAAAGTAGAACACAGCACTTAACTTAAATCTCAGAGAATACCATTTTCAAAAGACAACGTAGATGCACGTTTAAATCCTAACACCACCCATACATGTTCCAACACCAAAACGAAAAGCTTAAGGTCTTAAGACATAAATTAAAACATAGCAGCGGATAAATAAGGTTTCAAGAGAGTCAAGGATCACGCCTATGTATGATGACACAACGTATCCTAGGGTCTTTAGCCAGCTCAACATCCACCGCAACATCCCGCTCAACCTGCAAAATTTTTAAAAGAAATTGCAGGGCTGAGTACTTGTTGTACTCAATGGGCTCATGCCGAAAACATTTATCAAGTTATGTCATCCATACCAGTGATCTCGAGTTTTATACGCAGTAAAGAAATTATCACGAGAACACCAAAAATGTTTCATAGACTGGCCAGTCAAATAATCTCCCCACTTTTCACATCAATCCAACAATCACAACCACAGTGCGACGAAAGTGTGGCCACACTATTCGCCCATGAGACCGGCCGACTTGCAAGAACGGCTCACGATCCCACCAGTGTACACAGCCCGATAGGGTTTACGGCCCTACTCGGACCCGAATTCGTTTCACAAAACAGCCATATAGACTAACGGAGTAAACTCATACGAACTAGGCATCAGGCACACAATCTCATAACAAAACAGTCCATGGCATGACATAACAGTTAAACCACCCTTATATCTCCACATAATATTTTTCGGAAAAGTAAAGAGGTTTGAAAAGAAAACCCACCTCGTTCTCTTAGCAAAATCACAACCCCAACTTAGCAACTCTCGATCCTCGAGTTCACGAATACACAACACCCTTGTCAACGACAACACAAGTCAGCCTCACACAACACACATTACTATGCATGTCCTATCGTTTCTCTCTCATCGTTTTCCTCAATTTCCCACACCCAACATACATCTCAAAGGTGTAAAACACACGTAACACATTTCAACTTATCACAAGTGATTTCCACATTTAAGCACATTTCTTGGACATACATGCATCATACAATATTTTTAAACCTGAAAAATAAGTGTTATTTGATATTTACTTGGAGAGAAATAAATCCACAATTTGGGAAATAAAAATAATGAATACAAGGAAACAATTAAATTAAATCTCCAAGTAGGAAAATTATGGTGGGGGCCGAAAATTTCAAGGACTTTGCACAAGGAAATTATTTAAATCTCCAATTAAATAGAATAGGATTTAAATTTGGTAATTTCTTTTATGGAAAAAAAAGGCTCCCATAAAATAGGTAACAATCAATTAAATTCCCACAAGGAAAATAATAGTATGGGGCGTGTGACATGGAAGGGAAGTAGTAGAAAAATATTCACATCCCCAATTAAATTGACATAGGAATTTATTTGAATAAAGAGGGATTCCCCAAATTAGGAAACAAATAAAATATTCTCCCAATTTTATTGGAGAGGGCCGAAAATTGCTAGGCTAAATAGCCAAGGGAAATATCCCAACTCTCTGTTTACTTTGGTTGAAGAAATAAAATATAACAAGATTTAATTGGATTAACTTCAAAAGAAGAGAGTCCATAAAGCACCAATTAAATCAAATGAAAAATAATCCAATCTCCTATTGGAGATTTTCGAAACTCCCAAGGAAAAAGGGATGGAGTTCGAATTTCATGTAGTGTAATTTAGGGTCCATTGGTTTTGGATTTAATTTGGAATAAAGTCCCAAAACAATTAATTAAATCCACAAAGAGAAGTACTATTTCAATAATTTCGGAATGACCGGAAGTATCAATTAATTGACTCGAAAAAGGATTAATGCATGATCCTATTAATCTTTCCTCACATTGGAAAACGATAAAAACTCGAGCTCATCATTCCACAATTACCACGACAATTTATTTCACGCAAATCACTTAATCACATAAAATCAAACGTTTCATAAATTCCAAAATTCTAATAACGTATTAAAAGAGTCACAAAAGTTTGGGATGTTACACCAACGTCACCAAGACTCAAAGAATGAAGATCAAGAGTGAGGAGAAATACTACTTTTGGGACGACCCATACCTGTGGAAGGTAGGAGCAGATCAAGTGATAAGAAGATGCGTTCCTGACTGGGAGAAATGGGACATACTTACACACTGCCATTCCTTGGCATGTGGAGGACACTTCGGTCCCAAGAAAATGGCAAGAAAGATTCTGGATAGCGGACTTTATTGGCCATCCCTCAACAAAGATGCCTATGAATTCTATAGAAGTTGTAAACGTTGCCAACTGACCGGTGGGATCTCTGCACGAGATGAAATGCCACAAGTACCGGTTATTGTTTGTGAGCTGTTCGACATATGGGGGTGGACTTCATGGGTCCTTATCCCTCGTCCTATGGAAACCTGTACATTTTAGTCGCAGTTGAGTACGTCTCTAAGTGGGTAGAAGCCAAGGCCACGAGCACTTGTGAGGCGAAAGAGGTGGCCAAGTTCTCAAGAGTAATATTTTCAGTCGGTTCGGAGTACCAAGGGCCATCATATCCGATCAGGGAACCCACTTCTGTAACCGCACTATCGAAGCCTTGATGAAGAAGTACGGTATTCACCACAAATTATCTAGCCCCTACCACCCACAAGCGAATGGTCAAGCGGAGATCTCTAACCGAGAGATAAAGAATATTCTGGAGAAAACTGTCAACCCTTCTAGGAAGGACTGGAGTGTGAGATTAGAGGATGCTCTGTGGGCATATCAGACAGCCTACAAAACTCCCATAGGAATGTCCCCATACCGAATCATTTTTGGGAAGTGCCACTTACCAGTGGGGATCGAACATCGAGCATACTGGGCAGTACAACAAGTTAATATGGATGCTAAATCATGTGAGGAGGAAAGGAAGCTGCAGCTACAGGAGTTAGAGGAACTTAGATTGGAGTCGTTTGATTCCGCTATGTGGTATAAAGAGAGAACTAAATTATGGCACGACAGAAATCTAAGGACCAAAGACCTCCATGTTGGCCAGAAAGTACTACTCTTCCAGTCAAGATTGAAGCTAATGCCTAGGAAGCTCAAGTCAGTGGACAGGACCCTATGTCATAACCGCACTTCGCTCTAATGGAGCAGTGGAGATTTCAGGAGTATTCCTAACTCTGAACCCTTTATAGTAAATGGACATAGCTGAAGGTGTTTAGGGATAATAGTGATGTGGGTGTAGTGGAAGAGATTCCACTACAACCACATACTAAGGTTGCGTACTGACCAGTAGGATAGGAATTTGGAGTTCCACTGGGCTAGTTTTCTTTAAGTGAAGTTTGCATATTCTGGCCAAGTAGAATTCCAAATTACCTAGAGTAAAATGTAAATATTGTAAATAGGTGGTAGTTAATAGTTAATTTCTGCTTGCAATTGCAATTAAAAAAAATTAAAATCCAAAAATATTTTTCGGACCTTAAGTATTAATTTGGAGTACGTACTGACCACAAGAATACCAATTCGGTGAAACTCCCAATTGTATTTAAGTGTCCTTTTTACTTTGTTTCCATACTGGGAAAATAGGAGGGAAATTGTTAAGAGGGAGATTTGAAAGGGATAGGGTGAAATTTGAATTTTGGTGTTTGGTGCAGCTTTGCAGGAGATGACAGCGACTGGGAGGGCGCGTGGTGCAGAGACCGGGCAGGCGATATCCAATCAGAAGCCAACGCTCCCAACCGTCTCCCACATGAAGCGGCGCGACCTGGAAACCGCCTATTGCCGGTTAAAACCCTCAACTGCTCCATTCCACTCTAAAAAGCCAACCGCCCATTCCCCTTCACCTCACAATCCCTTACATGCATTCTCTCTTTCAAAATACCCACCGTTATTCACGAGATTCAACACCCGCACTACCACCAAAATTCACCGATTCAAACCATGGGGAAAAAGAAAATGGCAAGAAAACAAACCACTCAGACACCCCCTTCAATCTGCCGGGATGAAACCCCAGAATTACAACCGCCAACGGAGGAGCAGCTGCCGAACTCGCAACCACAAGAGCCGATTCCTCAGGCTTCGGCGATGGTTTCTTGAACGCACTAGCGGAGTTCCTCAAACAGCAGGACCCGAACAAAGATTGGGCGGCTGCATTGGCGAGTTTTAGCCAAGTCGGAGATGAATCGAGCACAACCGGAGAAACCCCAATAGTACCTACCCCAAAAACAAATGTTCAACCTACAGTGCACCCACCGACTTCCATTCCGACTTCCTCAACAATCCAACCAGAAAAGAAATCTCCCTTGACGACCGCACCATCAGAATCCTCAAACCCCTCCCCGACTCGCCAACAAATCGAAACAATGGATGTTGACCCTCTTTCTGCCTATTATGATGACCTAGGGGAATGCGAAGGGAAATCAAGCGAGGAGCAGAAGAGCCGAGAGGAAGAAAATGAATCAGAGAGAACACTGGTGGCGGAACCCGTTCCCCAAGAAATGGAAAGGGAGGAGATAGATCTGAACGTAACGGCCAGAAAGCATGGCCTTATGACAGATGAGGAGTTTGAGGCGCTTTTGAACGAGGTGACCAGAATGGAAGATGGCACTGCCAAGATGGCTGAGGGTCTGGACCTTGCATCGGAGGCAGTAGGAGAGGATTGGAATGGGAAAAAAAACGTGGGTTAGAAGGAGGATTTAATGTTGCAGGAATTCAATAGGAATTATATTAAATGTTATATTAAAAGTGGCCAATTGAATAAGGATCAATGGGCTAAAGAAAAATAAATAGACAAAAGTGATTTAGGCCCAAATATATTAATTTTAGTACATTGATTAAATTGTGGTGTTTTATTATTTTAGTACTTTGGTGTTATTCCAAGTACATTGTAAACGAACGCCCAAATTTTCCCATCGACAATTCTCGCGTCAATCTCGTCGACAATTTACACCACACAATTAATCAACAACAATTCCAGCATTTACTATTTTCATTCACCACCAATCGAAACAGACACGGTATTTTATTCAAGGTCTATCACTCGCTCGTTCTTAAAACAAAAATCTTAGCTTAAAAAGATAGAAAAAAAAACGGGTACTACAGATATGTTTTGTAAACAAGAGTGAAGTAAAATCAGAATAAGAGTGAGGTGTTTTGTAAACAATAGTGAAGTAAAATCAAAATAAGAGTGATGTGTTTTGTAAACAAGAGTGAAGTAAAATCAGAATAAGAGTGATGTGTTTTGTAAACAGGAGTGAAGTAAAATCAAAATAAGAGTGATGTGTTTTGTAAACAAGAGTGAAGTAAAATCAGAATAAGAGTGATGTGTTTTGTAAACAAGAGTGAAGTAAAATCAGAATAAGAGTGAAGTATTTTGTAAACAAGAGTGAAGTAAAATCACAATAAGAGTGATGTGTTTTGTAAACAAGAGTGAAGTAAAATCACAATAAGAGTGATGTGTTTTTTAAACAAGAATGAAGTAAAATCACAATAAGAGTGATGTGTTTTGTAAACAAGTGTGAAGTAAAATCAGAATAAGAGTGAAGTGTTTTGTAAACAAGAGTGAAGTAAAATAACAATAAGAGTGATCTGTTTTGTAAACAAGAGTGAAGTAAAATCACAATAAGAGTGATATGTTTTGTAAACAAGAGTGAAGTAAAATCAGAATAAGAGTGTAGTTTTTTGTAAACAAGAGTGAAGTAAAATCACAATAAGAGTGATGTGTTTTGTAAACAAGAGTGTAGTAAAATCAGAATAAGAGTGATTTGTCTTGTAAACAAGAGTGAAGTAAAATCACAATAAGAGTGATGTGTTTTGTAAACAAGAATGAAGTAAAATCAGAATAAGAGTGATTTGTCTTGTAAACAAGAGTGAAGTAAAATCACAATAAGAGTGATGTGTTTTGTAAACAAGAGTGAAGTAAAATCAGAATAAGAGAGATGTGTTTTGTAAACAAGAGTGAAGTAAAATCAGAATAAGAGTGATTTGTTTTGTAAACAAGAGGGAAGTAAAATCACAATAAGAGTGATATGTTTTGTAAACAAGAGTGAAGTAAAATCAGAATAAGAGAGATGTGTTTTGTAAACAAGAGTGAAGTAAAATCAGAATAAGAGTGATTTGTTTTGTAAACAAGAGGGAAGTAAAATCACAATAAGAGTGATATGTTTTGTAAACAAGAGTGAAGTAAAATCAGAATAAGAGAGATGTGATTTGTAAACAAGAGTGAAGTAAAATCACAATAAGAGTGATGTGTTTTGTAAACAAGAGTGAAGTAAAATCAGAATAAGAGTGATGTGTTTTGTAAACAAGAGTGAAGTAAAATCAGAATAAGAGTTATGTGTTTTGTAAACAAGAGTGATGTAAAATCAGAATAAGAGTGATTTGTTTTGTAAACAAGAGGGAAGTAAAATCACAATAAGAGTGATATGTTTTGTAAACAAGAGTGAAGTAAAATCAGAATAAGAGTGATGTGTTTTGTAAACAATAGTGAAGTAAAATCAAAATAAGAGTGATGTGTTTTGTAAACAAGAGTGAAGTAAAATCAGAATAAGAGTGATGTGTTTTGTAAACAGGAGTGAAGTAAAATCAAAATAAGAGTGATGTGTTTTGTAAACAAGAGTGAAGTAAAATCAGAATAAGAGTGATGTGTTTTGTAAACAAGAGTGAAGTAAAATCAGAATAAGAGTGAAGTATTTTGTAAACAAGAGTGAAGTAAAATCACAATAAGAGTGATGTGTTTTGTAAACAAGAGTGAAGTAAAATCACAATAAGAGTGATGTGTTTTTTAAACAAGAATGAAGTAAAATCACAATAAGAGTGATGTGTTTTGTAAACAAGTGTGAAGTAAAATCAGAATAAGAGTGAAGTGTTTTGTAAACAAGAGTGAAGTAAAATAACAATAAGAGTGATCTGTTTTGTAAACAAGAGTGAAGTAAAATCACAATAAGAGTGATATGTTTTGTAAACAAGAGTGAAGTAAAATCAGAATAAGAGTGTAGTTTTTTGTAAACAAGAGTGAAGTAAAATCACAATAAGAGTGATGTGTTTTGTAAACAAGAGTGTAGTAAAATCAGAATAAGAGTGATTTGTCTTGTAAACAAGAGTGAAGTAAAATCACAATAAGAGTGATGTGTTTTGTAAACAAGAATGAAGTAAAATCAGAATAAGAGTGATGTGTTTTATAAACAAGAGTGAAGTAAAATCAAAATAAGAGTGATGTGTTTTGTAAACAAGAGTGAAGTAAAATCAGAATAAGAGTTATGTGTTTTGTAAACAAGAGTGAAGTAAAATCAGAATAAGAGTGATTTGTTTTGTAAACAAGAGGGAAGTAAAATCACAATAAGAGTGATATATTTTGTAAACAAGAGTGAAGTAAAATCAGAATAAGAGTGATGTGTTTTGTAAACAATAGTGAAGTAAAATAAAAATAAGAGTGATGTGTTTTGTAAACAAGAGTGAAGTAAAATCAGAATAAGAGTGATGTGTTTTGTAAACAAGAGTGAAGTAAAATCACAATAAGAGTGATATGTTTTGTAAACAAGAGTGAAGTATATTCAGAATCAGAGTGAAGTGTTTTGTAAACAAGAGTGAAGTAAAATCACAATAAGAGTGATATGTTTTGTAAACAAGAGTGAAGTAAAATCACAATAAGAGTGATATGTTTTGTAAACAAGAGTGGAGTAAAATCAGAATAAGAGTGAAGTGTTTTGTAAACAAGAGTGAAGCAAAATCACAATAAGAGTGATGTGTTTTGTAAACAAGAGTGAAGTAAAATCACAATAAGAGTGATGTGTTTTTTAAACAAGAGTGAAGTAAAATCACAATAAGAGTGATGTGTTTTGTAAACAAGAGTGAAGTAAAATCAGAATAAGAGTGAAGTAAAATCACAATAAGAGTGATCTGTTTTGTAAACAAGAGTGAAGTAAAATCACAATAAGAGTGATATGTTTTGTAAACAAGAGTGAAGTAAAATCAGAATAAGAGTGTAGTGTTTTGTAAACAAGAGTGAAGTAAAATCAGAATAAGAGTTATGTGTTTTGTAAACAAGAGTGTAGTAAAATCAGAATAAGAGTGATTTGTCTTGTAAACAAGAGTGAAGTAAAATCACAATAAGAGTGATATGTTTTGTAAACAAGAGTGAAGTAAAATCAGAATAAGAGTGTAGTTTTTTGTAAACAAGAGTGAAGTAAAATCACAATAAGAGTGATGTGTTTTGTAAACAAGAGTGTAGTAAAATCAGAATAAGAGTGATTTGTCTTGTAAACAAGAGTGAAGTAAAATCACAATAAGAGTGATGTGTTTTGTAAACAAGAATGAAGTAAAATCAGAATAAGAGTGATGTGTTTTATAAACAAGAGTGAAGTAAAATCAAAATAAGAGTGATGTGTTTTGTAAACAAGAGTGAAGTAAAATCAGAATAAGAGTTATGTGTTTTGTAAACAAGAGTGAAGTAAAATCAGAATAAGAGTGATTTGTTTTGTAAACAAGAGGGAAGTAAAATCACAATAAGAGTGATATATTTTGTAAACAAGAGTGAAGTAAAATCAGAATAAGAGTGATGTGTTTTGTAAACAATAGTGAAGTAAAATAAAAATAAGAGTGATGTGTTTTGTAAACAAGAGTGAAGTAAAATCAGAATAAGAGTGATGTGTTTTGTAAACAAGAGTGAAGTAAAATCACAATAAGAGTGATATGTTTTGTAAACAAGAGTGAAGTATATTCAGAATCAGAGTGAAGTGTTTTGTAAACAAGAGTGAAGTAAAATCACAATAAGAGTGATATGTTTTGTAAACAAGAGTGAAGTAAAATCACAATAAGAGTGATATGTTTTGTAAACAAGAGTGGAGTAAAATCAGAATAAGAGTGAAGTGTTTTGTAAACAAGAGTGAAGTAAAATCACAATAAGAGTGATGTGTTTTGTAAACAAGAGTGAAGTAAAATCACAATAAGAGTGATGTGTTTTTTAAACAAGAGTGAAGTAAAATCACAATAAGAGTGATGTGTTTTGTAAACAAGAGTGAAGTAAAATCAGAATAAGAGTGAAGTAAAATCACAATAAGAGTGATCTGTTTTGTAAACAAGAGTGAAGTAAAATCACAATAAGAGTGATATGTTTTGTAAACAAGAGTGAAGTAAAATCAGAATAAGAGTGTAGTGTTTTGTAAACAAGAGTGAAGTAAAATCAGAATAAGAGTTATGTGTTTTGTAAACAAGAGTGTAGTAAAATCAGAATAAGAGTGATTTGTCTTGTAAACAAGAGTGAAGTAAAATCACAATAAGAGTGATGTGTTTTGTAAACAAGAGTGAAGTAAAATCAGAATAAGAGTGATTTGTCTTGTAAACAAGAGTGAAGTAAAATCAGAATAAGAGATATGTGTTTTGTAAACAAGAGTGAAGTAAAATCACAATAAGAGTGATATGTTTTGTAAACAAGAGTGAAGTAAAATCACAATCAGAGTGATATGTTTTGTAAACAAGAGTGAAGTAAAATTAGAATAAGAGTGAAGTGTTTTGTACACAAGAATGAAGTAAAATCACAATAAGAGTGATGTGTTTTGTAAACAAGAGTGAAGTAAAATCAGAATAAGAGTGAAGTGTTTTGTAAACAAGAGTGAAGTAAAATCACAATAAGAGTCATATGTTTTGTAAACAAGAGTGAAGTAAAATCACAATAAGAGTGACATGTTTTGTAAACAAGAGTGAAGTAAAATCAGAATAAGAGTGTAGTGTTTTGTAAACAAGAGTGAAGTAAAATCAGAATAAGAGTTATGTGTTTTGTAAACAAGAGTGTAGTAAAATCAGAATAAGAGTGATTTGTCTTGTAAACAAGAGTGAAGTAAAATCACAATAAGAGTGATGTGTTTTGTAAACAAGAGTGAAGTAAAATCAGAATAAGAGTGATTTGTCTTGTAAACAAGAGTGAAGTAAAATCAGAATAAGAGATATGTGTTTTGTAAACAAGAGTGAAGTAAAATCACAATAAGAGTGATATGTTTTGTAAACAAGAGTGAAGTAAAATCACAATCAGAGTGATATGTTTTGTAAACAAGAGTGACTTAAAATTAGAATAAGAGTGAAGTGTTTTGTACACAAGAATGAAGTAAAATCACAATAAGAGTGATGTGTTTTGTAAACAAGAGTGAAGTAAAATCAGAATAAGAGTGATGTGTTTTTTAAACAAGAGTGAAGTAAAATCACAATAAGAGTGATGTGTTTTGTAAACAAGAGTGAAGTAAAATCAGAATAAGAGTGAAGTGTTTTGTAAACAAGAGTGAAGTAAAATCAGAATAAGAGTGATGTGTTTTTTAAACAAGAGTGAAGTAAAATCACAATAAGAGTGATATGTTTTGTAAACAAGAGTGAAGTAAAATCAGAATAAGAGTGTAGTGTTTTGTAAACAAGAGTGAAGTAAAATCAGAATAAGAGTTATGTGTTTTGTAAACAAGAGTGTAGTAAAATCAGAATAAGAGTGATTTGTCTTGTAAACAAGAGTGAAGTAAAATCACAATAAGAATGATGTGTTTTGTAAACAAGAGTGAAGTAAAATCAGAATAAGAGTGATTTGTCTTGTAAACAAGAGTGAAGTAAAATCAGAATAAGAGATATGTGTTTTGTAAACAAGAGTGAAGTAAAATCACAATAAGAGTGATATGTTTTGTAAACAAGAGTGAAGTAAAATCAGAATAAGAGTGAAGTGTTTTGTAAACAAGAGTGAAGTAAAAAATCACAATAAGAGTCATATGTTTTGTAAACAAGAGTGAAGTAAAATCACAATAAGAGTGACATGTTTTGTATACAAGAGTGAAGTAAAATCAGAATAAGAGTGAAGTGTTTTGTAAACAAGAGTGAAGTAAAATCACAATAAGAGTGATGTGTTTTGTAAACTAGAGTGAAGTAAAATCAGAATAAGATTGATGTGTTTTGTAAACAAGAGTGAAGTAAAATCAGAATAAGAGTTATATGTTTTGTAAACAAGAGTGGAGTAAAATCAGAATAAGAGTGAAGTGTTTTGTAAACAAGAGTGAAGTAAAATCACAATAAGAGTGATGTGTTTTGTAAACAAGAGTGAAGTAAAATCACAATAAGAGTGATGTGTTTTTTAAACAAGAGTGAAGTAAAATCACAATAAGAGTGATGTGTTTTGTAAACAAGAGTGAAGTAAAATCAGAATAAGAGTGAAGTGTTTTGTAAACAAGAGTGAAGTAAAATCACAATAAGAGTGATTTGTTTTGTAAACAAGAGTGAAGTAAAATCACAATAAGAGTGATATGTTTTGTAAACAAGAGTGAAGTAAAATCAGAATAAGAGTGTAGTGTTTTGTAAACAAGAGTGAAGTAAAATCACAATAAGAGTGATGTGTTTTGTAAACAAGAGTGTAGTAAAATCAGAATAAGAGTGATTTGTCTTGTAAACAAGAGTGTAGTAAAATCAGAATAAGAGTGATTTGTCTTGTAAACAAGAGTGAAGTAAAATCAGAATAAGAGTGATGTGTTTTGTAAACAATAGTGAAGTAAAATCACAATAAGAGTGATGTGTCTTGTAAACAAGAGTGAAGTAAAATCACAATAAGAGTGATGTGTTTTGTAGACAAGAGTGAAGTAAAATCAGAATAAGGGAGATGTGTTTTGTAAACAAGAGTGAAGTAAAATCACAATAAGAGTGATGTGTTTTGTAAACAAGAGTGAAGTAAAATCACAATAAGAGTGATATGTTTTCTAAACAAGAGTGAAGTAAAATCAGAATAAGAGTGAAGTGTTTTGTATACAAGAGTGAAGTAAAATCACAATAAGAGTGATGTGTTTTGTAAACAAGAGTGAAGTAAAATCACAATAAGAGTGATGTGTTTTTTAAACAAGAGTGAAGTAAAATCACAATAAGAGTGATGTGTTTTGTAAACAAGAGTGAAGTAAAATCAGAATAAGAGTGAAGTGTTTTGTAAACAAGAGTGAAGTAAAATCACAATAAGAGTGATATGTTTTGTAATCAAGAGTGAAGTAAAATCACAATAAGAGTGATATGTTTTGTAAACAAGAGTGAAGTAAAATCAGAATAAGAGTGAAGTGTTTTGTAAACAAGAGTGAAGTAAAATCAAAATAAGAGTGATTTTTTTTGTAAACAAGAGTGAAGTAAAATCAGAATAAGAGTGATGTGTTTTGTAAACAAGAGTGAAGTAAAATCAGAATAAGAGTTATGTGTTTTGTAAACAAGAGTGGAGTAAAATCAGAATAAGAGTGATTTGTTTTGTAAACAAGAGTGAAGTAAAATCACAATAAGAGTGATATGTTTTGTAAACAAAAGTGAAGTAAAATCAGAATAAATAGTGAAGTAAAATCAAAATAAGAGTGATGTGTTTTGTAAACAAGAGTGAAGTAAAATCAGAATAAGAGTGATGTGTTTTGTAAACAAGAGTGAAGTAAAATCACAATAAGAGTGATATGTTTTGTAAACAAGAGTGAAGTAAAATCACAATAAGAGTGATATGTTTTGTAAACAAGAGTGAAGTAAAATCAGAATAAGAGTAAAGTGTTTTGTAAACAAGAGTGATGTAAAATCACAATAAGAGTGATATGTTTTGTAAACAAGAGTGAAGTAAAATCACAATAAGAGTGATATGTTTTGTAAACAAGAGTGAAGTAAAATCAGAATAAGAGTGAAGTGTTTTGTAAACAAGAGTGAAGTAAAATCACAATAAGAGTGATGTGTTTTGTAAACAAGAGTGAAGTAAAATCACAATAAGAGTGATGTGTTTTTTAAACAAGAGTGAAGTAAAATCACAATAAGAGTGATGTGTTTTGTAAACAAGAGTGAAGTAAAATCAGAATAAGAGTGAAGTGTATTGTAAACAAGAGTGAAGTAAAATCACAATAAGAGTGATATGTTTTGTAATCAAGAGTGAAGTAAAATCACAATAAGAGTGATATGTTTTGTAAACAAGAGTGAAGTAAAATCAGAATAAGAGTGAAGTGTTTTGTAAACAAGAGTGAAGTAAAATCACAATAAGAGTGATGTGTTTTGTAAACAAGAGTGAAGTAAAATCAGAATAAGAGTGATTTGTCTTGTAAACAAGAGTGAAGTAAAATCACAATAAGAGTGATGTGTTTTGTAAACAAGAGTGAAGTAAAATCAGAATAAGAGTGATTTATCTTGTAAACAAGAGTGAAGTAAAATCACAATAAGAGTGATGTGTTTTGTCAACAAGAGTGAAGTAAAATCAGAATAAGAGTGATGTGTTTTGTAAACAAGAGTGAAGTAAAATCACAATAAGAGTGATGTGTTTTATAAACAAGAGTGAAGTAAAATTAGAATAAGAGTGAAGTGTTTTGTTAACAAGAGTGAAGTAAAATCACAATAAGAGTGATGTGTTTGGTAAACAAGAGTGAAATAAAATCACAATAAGGGTGATGTGTTTTGTAAACAAGAGTGAAGTAAAATCAAAATAAGAGTGATTTGTTTTCTAAACAAGAGGGAAGTAAAATCACAATAAGAGTGATGTGTTTTGTAAACAAGAGTGAAGTAAAATCAGAATAAGAGTGATGTGTTTTGTAAACAAGAGTGAAGTAAAATCAGAGTAAGAGTGATGTGTTTTGTAAACAAGAGTGAAGTAAAATCAAAATAAGAGTGATGTGTTTTGTAAACAAGAGTAAAGTAAAATCAGAATAAGAGTGATGTGTTTTGTAAATAAGAGTGAAGTAAAATCATGCTAAGAGTGTTGTGTTTTGTAAACAAGAGTGAAGTAAAATCATGCTAAGAGTGATGTGTCTTGTAAATAAGAGTGAAGTAAAATAATGCTAAGAGTGATGTGTTTTGTAAACAACAGTGAAGTAAAATAATGCTAAGAGTGATGTGTTTTGTAAACAACAGTGAAGTAAAATCATAATAAGAGTGATGTGTTTTGTAAGCAACAGTGAAGTAAAATCATAATAAGAGTGATGTATTTTGTAAACAAGAGTGAAGTAAAATCACAATAAGAGTGATGCGTTTTGTAAACAAGAGTGAAGTAAAATCATAATAAGAGTGATGTGTTTTGTAAACAAGAGTGAAGTAAAATCATGCTAAGAGTGATGTGTTTTGTAAACAAGAGTGATGTGTTTTGTAAACAAGAGTGAAGTAAAATCATAATAAGAGTGATGTGTTTTGTAAACAAGAGTGAAGTAAGATCATGCTAATAGCGAGAAAATATACTATTTTAAACGAGCTTAAGATATATAATTAATCATGCAGCAAATGAAGATCTGAATATCTCGTCTTGTAATCTTCAAGCTATTAACAACACATACACTCCAAATCTACTTGAAATTAATTAATCAATAGAAACAAACCCCAGATACAGAAATTCCCACAGAATGAAACTTCTTAGCATATTGCCTTCTAGACTTAGTCGAATTATTCGTCACAAAAACAAGCTTTTTCCCCTGCTCAAAATTGACATACGATTTCAACTACGATTCAAATCAGTTGTCTATTTCTGAAATTAAGATGATCAACCTGATGAAAGAGTTAAGATATTATGAATTCACCATGGATCGAATAAAATCCAGAGTATCCGAAACACCGTCAATCAAAGAATCTCCTTTCCATATCACACCTAATTATTTGGTCGCAGAATTTGGAAGGAAATCGAAACACCAACAGATGTGAGCGGCAGCGGGGAGATTGATGAGGCCGTTGACGGCGGTGATGATGATGATGGCCCTGAGAGCGGCATGAGGAAGAGTTGCGTGACTATCACCGTTACAGCCATGACGGCGTTGGAGAGGGCGGTTTTGCAGCCGGCGTTGTGGTTGACGGCGGATCTGGAGAAGGCGCCGGTGGTGACGTAGCAGGAGGTGGAGGATCCGACGATGTTCATGATCCTATTTTATATTTTCATATTGTAATTTCCAAAAATACCCTTGGCCTATTTTATATTATTAAAATAAATAATATTTGTTCCATTAAGATGTGTGGTTGGGATTTGTTCTCTAGTTATACACTTAATATTATTTAAATATATATATATATATATAGGAGAGTGATCAAGATATAACTCATTTTAAGTGTATAACTAGAGAACAAATCTCAGCCACTCATTATCTCAATCTAATGACTAAATTAAGTATTCATTTTCCATTAATAAAAATTGCATTGGGGTATTTTAGGAAATCAACTTTGTTCTCATATTTTCACACACACATCATTCACGCTCACACACAAACACACACTCTCTCCTTCTCCCACGAAGGAGGTGGCGGAGCAGCTTGTACCTCCTCTCCGGCGTCACCCTCCTTTGGCCTGCCTGCCTCTCACGGCTACCTCTCCATCTGTGGCCCTCTCCATCTGCTTCGCCGACGACGTCTCGCTCCACGCCGAAGTCCTCGACAGCGGGAGCTCGAGAAATTAGCAGCCAAATCGACCAAATTATCTTCTCTGAAGATCGAGATTCACCGGCGGAGCGCCCGAGGCTGCGGATTCGGCAGCGGCGGCAAGCTGCTTGGCTATGCGGTGGTGCACTTGGATTTGAGGGGTATTCTCGACGATATGGTGCACTTGATTGATTTTATGCTTCATGATGCGTTTATTGATAAAAAAACCGATTAATTTGGGGAGTGATATGGAGCTAGTTAAACAGCTGATTAGCAACGATAACCGCAACGGTTTGGTGTTCAATCATGATGAGGGGAAGAGCATGGAGACGGCGGCGGGTGAAATAGTCCTCGTTGATGTTGCGCTGCTTGAAAAACAGGGGCAAGATCATGGCGTTGCCTTTACTACTCGTGTTGTTTACGAATCTAACTTGCCTTGCCCATTTGGTTTACCTTCTTCTGTTCTTGCTCACTCACTGTTGCTGTAGTCTCTGTAGAGAGAGATCTTTGGATTGTGTAGACTGTAGTAGTAACTTTTTTTTGTTTCTAGTTGCGCCCGACACTCACTCAATACACGAAAGCAACGTGTTACATGAATTTGGATTTGTATTAGTATTAGTATTAGTATTAGTATTATTGAATTATGTTGAGTTCTTTCCTCGTACTTATACATTTTTAACATCTACACTTGTAATTAGCTTGATTTTGTTACTCCATCCACACAGATATTCATGTAGTTTTATTCTGTATCAGTAAGTTTTCTATTTTATGATCTGAGATCCATTCTTGATTAACAATAATACAATTATGTTATAACCATGTTTTTACTTTACTAATGTTAACAAAATACATCACTATAGCAAAAAATCAAAGAAACATCACTATAACCGTGTTTTTACTTCACTGTTGTTAACAAAACACATCACTCTTATTATGATTTTACTTCACTCTTGTTCACAAAACACGTCACTCTTATTATGATTTTACTTCACTCTTGTTCACAAAACACATCACTCTTATTATGATTTTACTTCACTCTTGTTCACAAAACACGTCACTCATACTCTTGTTCACAAAACACGTCACTCTTATTATGATTTTACTTCACTCTTGTTCACAAAACACGTCACTCTTATTATGATTTTACTTCACTCTTGTTCACAAAACACGTCACTCTTATTATGAATTTACTTCACTCTTGTTCACAAAACACGTCACTCTTGTTATGATTTTACTTCACTCTTGTTCACAAAACACGTCACTCTTATTATGATATTACTTCACTCTTGTTCACAAAACACATCACTCTTATTATGAATTTACTTCACTCTTGTTCACAAAACACGGCACTCTTATTATGATTTTACTTCACTCTTGTTCACAAAACACGTCACTCTTATTATGATTTTACTTCACTCTTGTTCACAAAACACATCACTCTTATTATGATTTTACTTCACTCTTGTTCACAAAACACGGCACTCTTATTATGATTTTACTTCACTCTTGTTCACAAAACACGTCACTCTTATTATGATTTTACTTCACTCTTGTTCACAAAACACATCACTCTTATTATGATTTTACTTCACTCTTGTTCACAAAACACGTCACTCATACTCTTGTTCACAAAACACGTCACTCTTATTATGATTTTACTTCACTCTTGTTCACAAAACACGTCACTCTTATTATGATTTTACTTCACTCTTGTTCACAAAACACGGCACTCTTATTATGATTTTACTTCACTCTTGTTCACAAAACACGTCACTCTTATTATGAATTTACTTCACTCTTGTTCACAAAACACGTCACTCTTGTTATGATTTTAATTCACTCTTGTTCACAAAACACGTCACTCTTGTTATGATTTTACTTCACTCTTGTTCACAAAACACATCACTCTTATTATGATTTTACTTCACTCTTGTTCACAAAACACGTCACTCTTATTATGATTTTACTTCACTCTTGTTCACAAAACACGTCACTCTTATTATGATTTTACTTCACTCTTGTTCACAAAACACGTCACTCTTATTATGATTTTACTTCACTCTTGTTCACAAAACACGTCACTCTTATTATGATATTACTTCACTCTTGTTCACAAAACACGTCATTCTTATTATGATTTTACTTCACTCTTGTTCACAAAACACGTCACTCTTATTATGATATTACTTCACTCTTGTTCGCAAAACACATCACTCTTATTATGAATTTACTTCACTCTTGTTCACAAAACACGTCACTCTTATTATGATTTTGCTTCACTCTTGTTCACAAAACACATCACTCTTATTATGATTTTGCTTCACTCTTGTTCACAAAACACATCACTCTTAGCATTATTTTACTTCACTCTTAGCATGATTTATAACACATCACAATTACTTTAGCAACGTCATTAGTTATTCAACTTCTTATTTGTAAATAGTTACTAATGTTAACCAATTTTTTCCCATTTCAATAAATTGACCAACAATAACGCATACAATACATCAAAATATAAATACAATATAGATGGGTTCCTTTATTATCTTATAAAATGTTCAAGCCAATAAAATGACGAACAACAAAGCAACTATATGAAACCGATTCAAAATTATAAATAATTATAAAAACACCTACACTCATTAATATACAAAATTCATGCATACATAAACCTCTCCACACACTCACACACACACACACACACACACAAAACTTCGAGAGAGACGAAATGGCTGAAACCGCCGCGGCGGCGGCGCGCTTCCCCTCAATTGAGAAATGCGACCTCTCCAGCTCGAACCGCCACTCAATCGCGGCGGATCTCGACGGAACGCTCCTGATCTCCCGCTCCTCCTTCCCTTACTTCATGCTCATGACGATCGAGGTCGGCAGCCTCCTCCGCGGACTCATCCTCCTACTCGCCTTCCCGCTCATCGCCGTCGCCTACGTCTCCAGATCCGACACGCCTTCGTTCAGCTCCACCACGCCCAACAGCGTGCTCCCCTCCATCTCCATGTTTGTAATTTTGTCTGTGAAGTGACAATTATACCCCCGCCTTGTTATTGTGGAGTAAATTTGTGATTGAGAGAACTAATATCTCATTAAATTCGAAAATTAATACTAGCCCTTGATTTTTTTGATCTTGTGGCTATTATTTGTTCTCTAGTTATTTGGTTAAGATGTGTTTGCCATAGATCACTACCCTATATATATATATATATATATATATAGGGGTGTGTTAAGGTCCTTCGCAGCATTTTAGTCCAAGCTTCAATCAGATCACAGCCCTTGGATCCTTGAATTGGATGGTTGTGATGATCTGCATTATTACACTATAATGGTGCATTATTAGTTGGTGTGCATTATTCAACTGAAAATCTGCATTATTACACTATAATGGTACATTATTAGTCGGTGTGCATTATTCAACTGAAAATCTGCATTATTAAATGACACATGGCATCAATCTAACCGTCGGATGACAAAATTGTGGGGCTGAGATTAAAAAGAACAATAGAACAAAAGATACAAAAAGGAAATGAATACATCCCTATATATATATATATATATATATATATATATAGGGTAGTGATCAAGATATAACTAATCTTAAGTGTATAACTAGAGAACAAATCTCAACCACACATCTTAATGGAACAAATATTATGTATTTTAATAATGTAAAATAGGCAAGGGTATTTTTGGAAATCATTTTAAATTCATAAGAGGCTATTCTGCTGGAGAACTCGCTTCTGCATGGCCGGCCTCTCCGCCGCCGCAGTACACGCCGGTTCTTCCCCTGAAGGCGTCCTCCGCCGGGCTGTTCGTGGAGATGACGGTGGTGGTGAACAAGCTCCAACCCTCGCAGCTCGCTGAAGAGCAGCGCAACGCCACCAGATTGTTCAAGCAACTACACGAAGAGATCCAAACGGCGCTGATCATAACCGATCTCATTACCGAAACCGACGTGCCATGCGCGATGGAGAGAGTTCTAGCTTTCAACAGAGCGTAACTTCTCCCCCTGATCGGAGCGATGCTGGAGAAGTTCCCTGCAGAGCTAGAGGCGGGCGTGTGGTGGCCGCCGCTGAAAAAGTCCGAGAACGGAGGGTTGGTCAATTTTCGTTCCTCAATACACAGAACCAAGCACCAACAACACACAGTCACACACTAATTGTGCGTTTGCATGCTACATGTATTCTTATAATGATTCAATCTAATTCCCAATTGAATACGAATCTGATTTACTACTATCTTCTATGATTTTACAAATTATGTCATAAATTAATTTTCTATTATAAATTTAGAAAATCAGATTTTATAAATATATAATGCCGGGTGTGTAAAACCCACCATGCATTTTGAACTGTTGTATATTAAAAATGAGAAATAATATTACTATGCGGTTTAAAATTTAAAAATATAGTACTATCACAAAACACATCACTCTTATTATGATTTTACTTCACTCTTGTTCACAAAACACGTCACTCTTATTATGATTTTGCTTCACTCTTGTTCACAAAACACGTCACTCTTATTATGATTTTTACTTCACTCTTGTTCACAAAACACGTCACTCTTATTATGATTTTACTTCACTCTTGTTTACAAAACACATCACTCTTATTCTGATTTTACTTCACTCTTGTTTACAAAACACATCACTCTTATTCTGATTTTACTTCACTCTTGTTAACAAAACACATCACTCTTATTCTGATTTTACTTCACTCTTGCTTACAAAACACATCACTCTTATTCTGATTTTACTTCACTCTTGTTTACAATTCACATCACTCTTATTATGATTTTACTTCACTCTTGTTTACAAAACACATCACTCTTATTCTGATTTTACTTCACTCTTGTTCACAAAACACATCACTCTTCTTATTCTGATTTTACTTCACTCTTATTCACAAAACACATCACTCTTACTGTGATTTTACTTCACTCTTGTTCACAGAACACATCACTCTTATTCTGATTTTACTTCACTCTTATTCACAGAACACATCACTCTTACTTTGATTTTACTTCACTGTTGTTCACAAAATAATCACTCTTATTCTGATTTTACTTCACTCTTGTTACAAAACACATCACTCTTAGCATGATTTACAAGATAAAATGGAATACACAACACATCATTAACTATAGTAGTAAGACTTACAATAAAATAAAATAAAATTCAGTGGAATATTTATTTAATCAGAACGTAAGAGTTATAAACTATACTAAAAAATACAACAAAATCTGTTTCTACTGCCATACACGTTCAAACTGGCAATCTCGGCAAAATCCTTTGCCCCCCAAATCTCCATAGACAGTGTTGAAGAAACGGAGTATCCGCCATCTCCGAAACTAACGCTCAGCGGCAGCATCCTCCTCGATGAGTCTCCGGCGAATCCAAAGCATGAATTCAGCGGCTGAGAGCAATCCGAAAGCGGCGTAGACGAAGGAGGAGGCGGAATCCTGGAGGAAAACCGACAACAGCGGCGTAGACGAAGGAGAACAATGTTTCTTTTTCAAATGAATTGAATTTGCCAATGACGTAACCTAATTTTGTATGTACCCCTACCTTGTTATTATTGAGTAAATTTGTGATTGAGGGAGCTAAGATCTCATTAAATTCGAAATTAATACTAGCCATTGATTTTTTTGATCTTGTGGCTATGATTTGTTCTCTAGTTATTTGGTTAAGAGGTGTTTGCCATAGATCACTACCCTATATATATATATATATATATATGGAGATGATCAAAATAAAAATGTATTTAAATCCAGAAATGTAGCTCAAATCTTGGCCCTAGGATTAGATGATCTAATGGTCAATAATTAACCAAAAATACGGAAGGTCATAATTAAGCAATTTTAGGTCATATTACAATATTTGGTTTAATGTCATGCTAAGATCATTTTAGGTCATGCTTTGTTAGCATGACCTAAAAATTAACTTACTATGACCTAAAAGTGCCCTACGTATGATATTGTTCTGCGTTTCTGTATTTAAATCTAGTTTTGCATAGATCAAAACCCACACACATATATATAGGGGTACGTTAAAATGATAACCATATTTATGGTGATAACCTAATAACCTATCATTTTATGGGTCAAAAATATCATTTTTACTAAAAATGATATTTATACACTATAAAATGATATTTTTTCAGCATGCATAGAATGATACTTTTAATCCATAAAATGATATTCTATTTTATAAAATGATATATTTCGTCCATAGAATGATAGGTTATTAGGTTATCACCATAAATATGGGTTATCATATGATCACATCCTTATATATATATATATATATATATATATATATATATAGGGTCATGATCTATGGAAAACACCTCTTAACCATATAACTAGAGAACAAATAATAGCCACAAGATCAAAAAAATCAAGGGCTAGTATTAATTTTTGAATTTAATGAGATATTAGTTCCCTCAATCACAAATTTACTCCACAATAACAAGGAGGGGGTATAATGGTCATTGCACAGAAAAAATAGGTTCCGTAAATTTTTATCTCAATCTCTTCTGCAAATTCCCTCATCTTCCCGCTTCATACTACTCTTGGGGGTTGAGATCGCGCGTCCGATTCAAATCGTAATGTTGCGGGCTGAGATTGAGATCCTGAGCGATCTCGGAGATGTGAAGAGGGTCGATGGAGTTGGCTATGTCGATATCGGCCGGAACCGGCGAGACCATTTCTGAGTTTCCGTGTTGCCTTTCTCATTCGGTCTCTCAGTTTCCGTGATGGTGAGAAAGTGGAGGAGCGTGATTGTGAGAGGGGGAAGTATTTGAAAATAGGCACACGTAGGCGTCAATATGCAAACGACGCCACTTATCTGTCAACATAAATTGTTTCACTATTTGGATTAAGCATTATTTAATCAGTAGACTTACTTAATTATCATTAATGACAGGAGAGACAAGTGTCTTATGGATTCAAACTTTATTTTTGATGATCTACTTTTATAAATATTTTTGCTATCATGTCACTTTATTTAAAGGCTAATTGATAGTTCAACTTTCGCTGATTGTAATTAATGTTTTATCAAGGGGTGTTTAGCTAAAAGCATATTGAACATTTCAATCTTGGGAAAATGATCTTACTCATATAGTGATGTGTTTTGTAAACAAGAGTGAAGTAAAATCAGAATAAGAGTGATGTGTTTTGTAAACAAAAGTGAAGTAAAATCATAGTAAGAGTGATGTGTTTTGTAAACAAGAGTTAAGTAAAATCAGAATAAGAGTGATGTGTTTTGTAAACAAGACTGAAGTAAAACCACAGTAAGAGTGATGTGTTTTGTAAACAAAAGTGAAATAAAATCAGAATAAGAGTGATGTGTTTTGTAAATAAGAGTGAAGTAAAATCAGAATAAGAGTGATGTGTTTTGTAAACAAGAGTGAACTAAAATCACAATAAGAGTGATGTGTTTTGTAAATAAGAGTGAAGTAAAATCAGAATAAGAGTGATGTGTTTTGTAAACAAGAGTGAAGTAAATTCACAGTAAGAGTGATGTGTTTTGTAAACAAAAGTGAAGTAAAATCAGAATAAGAGTGATGTGTTTTGTAAACAAGAGTGAAGTAAAATCAGACTAAGAGTGATGTGTTTTGTAAACAAGAGTGAAGCAAAATCAGACAAAGAGTGATGCGTTTTGTAAACAAGAGTGAAGTAAAATCAGACTAAGAGTGGTGTGTTTTGTAAATAAGAGTGAAGTAAAATCAGAATAAGAGCGATGCGTTTTGTAAACAAGAGTGAAGTAAAATTAGAATAAGAGCGATGGGTTTTGTAAACAAGAGTGAAGTAAAATCAGACTAAGAGTGATGCATTTTGTAAACAAGAGTGAAGTAAAATCAGACTAAGAGTGATGCGTTTTGTAAACAAGAGTGAAGTAAAATCAGACTAAGAGTGATGTGTTTTGTTAACAAGAGTGAAGTAAAATCAGTCTAAGAGTGATGTGTTTTGTTAACAACCGTGAAGTAAAATCACGCTAATAGTGATGTGTTTTGTTAATAACAGTGAAGTAAAATCATGCTAATAGTGATGTGTTTGTTAACAACAGTGAAGTAAAATTGGCCATATTTAATTCATTGTGATCTCTAAAAAGTAAAAACAATTATAAGTACTTGCTCCCCAAGCTCCATCCTTTCTTTTTCTTAGTATAATATTTCCACCATTCAACTCTATTCATACTAATTATGTATGCACCGAACGAAATTATTTTTTGAAAATCTCTTCAAACTAAACAATTTACATTTCATAAAATGAATAATTGATAAGCTTGGGACCAAGGGCCACCTACCAATATACATACATGATACATCCTCTTTCATCACCACATTCTCATACCACAAACCTTACTTCCAACAATGCCATCCAAAAAACACAAGCCCAAGAAATCATCCATCACTAACACACCGCAGCCGCTGCCGTATCGCTCTCAACAACAGTGTCCTTGGACGGAGTTTCTCTCAACTAACATCACCGCCGCACACAATCTGTGGCGCACCAACGCAGCTCCGCTCCCGCTGTCACCAAATCACGGCTACCACCACCAACATCAACACGATGCGACCCCATCACAACCAACCGCCCCAACTCTGCCACGTCGCCAGTGCCTGCATCAGCGCCGCCCCAAATCGAAGGAGATTTGATCACAGATTTGGAAGGAGAAAGAAAGGATCGCAGATTTGGAAGGAGAAAGAAAGGAAATCACGTAAATTTGAATTTGATAATGTAATTTCCAAAAATACCCTTGGCCTATTTTATATTATTAAAATAAATAATATTTGTTCCATTAAGATGTGTGGCTGAGATTTGTTCTCTAGTTATACCCTTAATATTAGTTATATCTTGATCACTACCCTATATATATATATATGGGTGCGTTATAATGATAACCCCAATTTCCGTAATAACCCTATAACTAAATCTGGACCACACATATTTAAAATCACGCTGTCTAGATTAAACTTAGATTTACTTCAGAAAAAAAAGCGCGGGGGTAAATATGTCATTTCGCTCATGATAAAATTTACGTATCCAAATTTCACTCATTTAATTTCTGAATTTCGCTCATTTTATCATTTTATCAGTCAGTCAAAAGTATCATTTTATCAACTCAGAGTATCATTCTATCCGAGAAAACTATCATTCTATGCAATAAACCTAACATATATCATTTTATCATTTTATCAGTGAGTCAAAAGTATCATTTTATCAACTCAGAGTATCATTCTACCCGGCAAAACTATCATTCTATCGGCTGAAAGTATCATTCTATCGGGCAAAACTATCATTTTATTAGTTTTATGTCATTTTGTCACGTTAAAGTATCATTTTATCAGCTTATATGCAATTTCTCCAGCTAAACTATCATTTTATCCGCTTAGATTATCATTTTATAAGGTAAAAGTATCATTTTATTAAACAAAAATGTCATTTTATACACCAAAAATACATATCATTCTATCGGCTGAAACTATCATTCTAACCGGTAAAACTATCATTCTATCGGCTGAAAGTATCATTCTATCTGGCAAAACTATCATTTTATCAGTTTTATGTCATTTTGTCACGTTAAAGTATCATTTTATCAGCTTATATGCAATTTCTACAGCTAAACTATCATTTTATCCGCTTAGATTATCATTTTATAAGGTAAAAGTATAATTTTATTAAACAAAAATGTCATTTTATACACCAAAAATACATATCATTCTATCGGCTGAAAGTATCATTCTAACCGGCAAAACTATCATTCTATCGGCTGAAAGTATCATTCTATCGGGCAAAACTATCATTTTATCAGTTTTATGTCATTTTGTCAAGTTAAAGTATCATTTTATCAGCTTATTTGCAATTTCTCCAGCTAAACTATCATTTTTATAAGCTAATTGTCATTTTATCCGCTTAGATTATCATTTTATAAGGTAAAAGTATCATTTTATAAGGTAAAAATGTCATTTTGTCACGTTAAAGTATCATTTTATCAGCTTATATGCAATTTCTCCAGCTAAACTATCAGATTATTATTTTATAAGGTAAAAGTATCATTTTATTAAACAAAGATGTCATTTTATACACCAAAAATACCTATCATTATATCGGCTGAAAGTATCATTCTACCCGATAAAACTATCATTTTATCGGCTGAAAGTATCATTCGATCGGGCATAACTATCATTTTATCAGTTTTATGTCATTTTGTCACGTTAAAGTATCATTTTATCAGCTTATATGCAATTTCTCCAGCTAAACTATCATTTTATCCGCTTAGATTATCATTTTATAAGGTAAAAGTATCATTTTATTACTTATAAAAGTATCATTTTATTAAACAAAAATGTCATTTTATACACCAAAAATACATATCATTCTATCAGCTGAAAGTATCATTCTAACCGGCAAAACTATCATTCTATCGGCTGAAAGTATCATTCTATCGGGCAAAACTATCATTTTATCAATTTTATGTCATTTTGTCAAGTTAAAGTATCATTTTATCAGCTTATATGCAATTTCTCCAGCTAAACTATCATTTTTATAAGCTAATTGTCATTTTATCCGCTTAGATTATCATTTTATAATGTAAAAGTATCATTTTATAAGGTAAAAATGTCATTTTGTCACGTTAAAGTATCATTTTATCAGCTTATATGCAATTTCTCCAGCTAAACTATCAGATTATCATTTTATAAGGTAAAAGTATCATTTTATTAAACAAAAATGTCATTTTATACACCAAAAATACCTGTCATTCTATCGGCTGAAAGTATCATTCTACCCGGCAAAACTATCATTCTATCGGCTGAAAGTATCATTCTATCGGGCAAAACTATTATTTTATCAGTTTTATGTCATTTTGTCACGTTAAAGTATTATTTTATCAGCTTATATGCAATTTCTCCAGCTAAACTATCATTTTATCCGCTTAGATTATCATTTTATAAGGTAAAAGTATCATTTTATTAAACAAAAATGTCATTTTATACACCAAAAATACATATCATTCTATCGGCTGAAAGTATCATTCTAACCGGCAAAACTATCATTCTATCGGCTGAAAGTATCATTCTATCGGGCAAAACTATCATTTTATCAATTTTATGTCATTTTGTCAAGTTAAAGTATCATTTTATCAGCTTATATGCAATTTCTCCAGCTAAACTATCATTTTTATAAAGCTAATTGTCATTTTATCCGTTTGGATTATCATTTTGTAATATAAAAGTATCATTTTATAAGGTAAAAATGTCATTTTGTCACGTTAAAGTATCATTTATCAGCTTATATGCAATTTCTCCAGCTAAACTATCAGATTATCATTTTATAAGGTAAAAGTATCATTTTATTAAACAAAAATGTCATTTTATACACCAAAAATACCTGTCATTCTATCGGCTGAAAGTATCATTCTACCCGGCAAAACTATCATTCTATCGGCTGAAAGTATCATTGTATCGGGCAAAACTATTATTTTATCAGTTTTATGTCATTTTGTCACGTTAAAGTATTATTTTATCAGCTTATATGCAATTTCTCCAGCTAAACTATCATTTTATCCGCTTAGATTATCATTTTATAAGGTAAAAGTATCATTTTATTAAACAAAAATGTCATTTTATACACCAAAAATACATATCATTCTATCGGCTGAAAGTATCATTCTAACCGGCAAAACTATCATTCTATCGGCTGAAAGTATCATTCTATCGGGCAAAACTATCATTTTATCAGTTTTATGTCATTTTGTCAAGTTAAAGTATCATTTTATCAGCTTATTTGCAATTTCTCCAGCTAAACTATCATTTTTATAAGCTAATTGTCATTTTATCCGCTTAGATTATCATTTTATAAGGTAAAAGTGTCATTTTATAAGGTAAAAATGTCATTTTGTCACGTTAAAGTATCATTTTATCAGCTTATATGCAATTTCTCCAGCTAAACTATCAGATTATTATTTTATAAGGTAAAAGTATCATTTTATTAAACAAAGATGTCATTTTATACACCAAAAATACCTATCATTATATCGGCTGAAAGTATCATTCTACCCGATAAAACTATCATTTTATCGGCTGAAAGTATCATTCGATCGGGCATAACTATCATTTTATCAGTTTTATGTCATTTTGTCACGTTAAAGTATCATTTTATCAGCTTATATGCAATTTCTCCAGCTAAACTATCATTTTATCCGCTTAGATTATCATTTTATAAGGTAAAAGTATCATTTTATTAAACAAAAATGTCATTTTATACACCAAAAATACATATCATTCTATCAGCTGAAAGTATCATTCTAACCGGCAAAACTATCATTCTATCGGCTGAAAGTATCATTCTATCGGGCAAAACTATCATTTTATCAATTTTATGTCATTTTGTCAAGTTAAAGTATCATTTTATCAGCTTATATGCAATTTCTCCAGCTAAACTATCATTTTTATAAGCTAATTGTCATTTTATCCGCTTAGATTATCATTTTATAATGTAAAAGTATCATTTTATAAGGTAAAAATGTCATTTTGTCACGTTAAAGTATCATTTTATCAGCTTATATGCAATTTCTCCAGCTAAACTATCAGATTATCATTTTATAAGGTAAAAGTATCATTTTATTAAACAAAAATGTCATTTTATACACCAAAAATACATATCATTCTATCGGCTGAAAGTATCATTCTAACCGGCAAAACTATCATTCTATCGGCTGAAAGTATCATTCTATCGGGCAAAACTATCATTTTATCAATTTTATGTCATTTTGTCAAGTTAAAGTATCATTTTATCAGCTTATATGCAATTTCTCCAGCTAAACTATCATTTTTATAAAGCTAATTGTCATTTTATCCGTTTGGATTATCATTTTGTAATATAAAAGTATCATTTTATAAGGTAAAAATGTCATTTTGTCACGTTAAAGTATCATTTTATCAGCTTATATGCAATTTCTCCAGCTAAACTATCAGATTATCATTTTATAAGGTAAAAGTATCATTTTATTAAACAAAAATGTCATTTATACACCAAAAATACCTGTCATTCTATCGGCTGAAAGTATCATTCTACCCGGCAAAACTATCATTCTATCGGCTGAAAGTATCATTGTATCGGGCAAAACTATTATTTTATCAGTTTTATGTCATTTTGTCACGTTAAAGTATTATTTTATCAGCTTATATGCAATTTCTCCAGCTAAACTATCATTTTATCCGCTTAGATTATCATTTTATAAGGTAAAAGTATCATTTTATTAAACAAAAATGTCATTTTATACACCAAAAATACATATCATTCTATCGGCTGAAAGTATCATTCTAACCGGCAAAACTATCATTCTATCGGCTGAAAGTATCATTCTATCGGGCAAAACTATCATTTTATCAGTTTTATGTCATTTTGTCAAGTTAAAGTATCATTTTATCAGCTTATTTGCAATTTCTCCAGCTAAACTATCATTTTTATAAGCTAATTGTCATTTTATCCGCTTAGATTATCATTTTATAAGGTAAAAGTATCATTTTATAAGGTAAAAATGTCATTTTGTCACGTTAAAGTATCATTTTATCAGCTTATATGCAATTTCTCCAGCTAAACTATCAGATTATTATTTTATAAGGTAAAAGTATCATTTTATTAAACAAAGATGTCATTTTATACACCAAAAATACCTATCATTATATCGGCTGAAAGTATCATTCTACCCGATAAAACTATCATTTTATCGGCTGAAAGTATCATTCGATCGGGCATAACTATCATTTTATCAGTTTTTATGTCATTTTGTCACGTTAAAGTATCATTTTATCAGCTTATATGCAATTTCTCCAGCTAAACTATCATTTTATCCGCTTAGATTATCATTTTATAAGGTAAAAGTATCATTTTATTAAACAAAAATGTCATTTTATACACCAAAAATACATATCATTCTATCAGCTGAAAGTATCATTCTAACCGGCAAAACTATCATTCTATCGGCTGAAAGTATCATTCTATCGGGCAAAACTATCATTTTATCAATTTTATGTCATTTTGTCAAGTTAAAGTATCATTTTATCAGCTTATATGCAATTTCTCCAGCTAAACTATCATTTTTATAAGCTAATTGTCATTTTATCCGCTTAGATTATCATTTTATAATGTAAAAGTATCATTTTATAAGGTAAAAATGTCATTTTGTCACGTTAAAGTATCATTTTATCAGCTTATATGCAATTTCTCCAGCTAAACTATCAGATTATCATTTTATAAGGTAAAAGTATCATTTTATTAAACAAAAATGTCATTTTATACACCAAAAATACCTGTCATTCTATCGGCTGAAAGTATCATTCTACCCGGCAAAACTATCATTCTATCGGCTGAAAGTATCATTCTATCGGGCAAAACTATTATTTTATCAGTTTTATGTCATTTTGTCACGTTAAAGTATTATTTTATCAGCTTATATGCAATTTCTCCAGCTAAACTATCATTTTATCCGCTTAGATTATCATTTTATAAGGTAAAAGTATCATTTTATTAAACAAAAATGTCATTTTATACACCAAAAATACATATCATTCTATCGGCTGAAAGTATCATTCTAACCGGCAAAACTATCATTCTATCGGCTGAAAGTATCATTCTATCGGGCAAAACTATCATTTTATCAATTTTATGTCATTTTGTCAAGTTAAAGTATCATTTTATCAGCTTATATGCAATTTCTCCAGCTAAACTATCATTTTTATAAGCTAATTGTCATTTTATCCGTTTGGATTATCATTTTGTAATATAAAAGTATCATTTTATAAGGTAAAAATGTCATTTTGTCACGTTAAAGTATCATTTTATCAGCTTATATGCAATTTCTCCAGCTAAACTATCAGATTATCATTTTATAAGGTAAAAGTATCATTTTATTAAACAAAAATGTCATTTTATACACCAAAAATACCTGTCATTCTATCGGCTGAAAGTATCATTCTACCCGGCAAAACTATCATTCTATCGGCTGAAAGTATCATTCTATCGGGCAAAACTATTATTTTATCAGTTTTATGTCATTTTGTCACGTTAAAGTATTATTTTATCAGCTTATATGCAATTTCTCCAGCTAAACTATCATTTTATCCGCTTAGATTATCATTTTATAAGGTAAAAGTATCATTTTATTAAACAAAAATGTCATTTTATACACCAAAAATACATATCATTCTATCGGCTGAAAGTATCATTCTAACCGGCAAAACTATCATTCTATCGGCTGAAAGTATCATTCTATCGGGCAAAACTATCATTTTATCAGTTTTATGTCATTTTGTCAAGTTAAAGTATCATTTTATCAGCTTATTTGCAATTTCTCCAGCTAAACTATCATTTTTATAAGCTAATTGTCATTTTATCCGCTTAGATTATCATTTTATAAGGTAAAAGTATCATTTTATAAGGTAAAAATGTCATTTTGTCACGTTAAAGTATCATTTTATCAGCTTATATGCAATTTCTCCAACTAAACTATCAGATTATTATTTTATAAGGTAAAAGTATCATTTTATTAAACAAAGATGTCATTTTATACACCAAAAATACCTATCATTATATCGGCTGAAAGTATCATTCTACCCGATAAAACTATCATTTTATCGGCTGAAAGTATCATTCGATCGGGCATAACTATCATTTTATCAGTTTTATGTCATTTTGTCACGTTAAAGTATCATTTTATCAGCTTATATGCAATTTCTCCAGCTAAACTATCATTTTATCCGCTTAGATTATCATTTTATAAGGTAAAAGTATCATTTTATTAAACAAAAATGTCATTTTATACACCAAAAATACATATCATTCTATCAGCTGAAAGTATCATTCTAACCGGCAAAACTATCATTCTATCGGCTGAAAGTATCATTCTATCGGGCAAAAACTATCATTTTATCAATTTTTATGTCATTTGTCAAGTTAAAGTATCATTTTATCAGCTTATATGCAATTTCTCCAGCTAAACTATCATTTTTATAAGCTAATTGTCATTTTATATCCGCTTAGATTATCATTTTATAATGTAAAAGTATCATTTTATAAGGTAAAAATGTCATTTTGTCACGTTAAAGTATCATTTTATCAGCTTATATGCAATTTCTCCAGCTAAACTATCAGATTATCATTTTATAAGGTAAAAGTATCATTTTATTAAACAAAAATGTCATTTTATACACCAAAAATACCTGTCATTCTATCGGCTGAAAGTATCATTCTACCCGGCAAAACTATCATTCTATCGGCTGAAAGTATCATTCTATCGGGCAAAACTATTATTTTATCAGTTTATGTCATTTTGTCACGTTAAAGTATTATTTTATCAGCTTATATGCAATTTCTCCAGCTAAACTATCATTTTATCCGCTTAGATTATCATTTTATAAGGTAAAAGTATCATTTTATTAAACAAAAATGTCATTTTATACACCAAAAATACATATCATTCTATCGGCTGAAAGTGTCATTCTAACCGGCAAAACTATCATTCTATCGGCTGAAAGTATCATTCTATCGGGCAAAACTATCATTTTATCAGTTTTATGTCATTTTGTCAAGTTAAAGTATCATTTTATCAGCTTATTTGCAATTTCTCCAGCTAAACTATCATTTTTATAAGCTAATTGTCATTTTATCCGCTTAGATTATCATTTTATAAGGTAAAAGTATCATTTTATAAGGTAAAAATGTCATTTTGTCACGTTAAAGTATCATTTTATCAGCTTATATGCAATTTCTCCAGCTAAACTATCAGATTATTATTTTATAAGGTAAAAGTATCATTTTATTAAACAAAGATGTCATTTTATACACCAAAAATACCTATCATTATATCGGCTGAAAGTATCATTCTACCCGATAAAACTATCATTTTATCGGCTGAAAGTATCATTCGATCGGGCATAACTATCATTTTATCAGTTTTATGTCATTTTGTCACGTTAAAGTATCATTTTATCAGCTTATATGCAATTTCTCCAGCTAAACTATCATTTTATCCGCTTAGATTATCATTTATAAGGTAAAAGTATCATTTTATTAAACAAAAATGTCATTTTATACACCAAAAATACATATCATTCTATCAGCTGAAAGTATCATTCTAACCGGCAAAACTATCATTCTATCGGCTGAAAGTATCATTCTATCGGGCAAAACTATCATTTTATCAATTTTATGTCATTTTGTCAAGTTAAAGTATCATTTTATCAGCTTATATGCAATTTCTCCAGCTAAACTATCATTTTTATAAGCTAATTGTCATTTTATCCGCTTAGATTATCATTTTATAATGTAAAAGTATCATTTTATAAGGTAAAAATGTCATTTTGTCACGTTAAAGTATCATTTTATCAGCTTATATGCAATTTCTCCAGCTAAACTATCAGATTATCATTTTATAAGGTAAAAGTATCATTTTATTAAACAAAAATGTCATTTTATACACCAAAAATACATATCATTCTATCGGCTGAAAGTATCATTCTACCCGGCAAAACTATCATTCTATAGGCTGAAAGTATCATTTTATCAGTTTTATGTCATTTTGTCACGTTAAAGTATCATTTTATCAGCTTATATGCAATTTCTCCAGCTAAACTATCATTTATCCGCTTAGATTATCATTTTATAAGGTAAAAGTATCATTTTATTAAACAAAATGTCATTTTATACACCAAAAATACATATCATTCTATCGGCTGAAAGTATCATTCTAACCGGCAAAACTATCATTCTATCGGCTGAAAGTATCATTCTATCGGGCAAAACTATCATTTTATCAATTTTATGTCATTTTGTCAAGTTAAAGTATCATTTTATCAGCTTATATGCAATTTCTCCAGCTAAACTATCATTTTTATAAGCTAATTGTCATTTTATCCGTTTTGGATTATCATTTTGTAATATAAAAGTATCATTTTATAAGGTAAAAATGTCATTTTGTCACGTTAAAGTATCATTTTATCAGCTTATATGCAATTTCTCCAGCTAAACTATCAGATTATCATTTTATAAGGTTAAAAGTATCATTTTATTAAACAAAAATGTCATTTTATACACCAAAAATACCTGTCATTCTATCGGCTGAAAGTATCATTCTACCCGGCAAAACTATCATTCTATCGGCTGAAAGTATCATTCTATCGGGCAAAACTATTATTTTATCAGTTTTATGTCATTTTGTCACGTTAAGTATTATTTTATCAGCTTATATGCAATTTCTCCAGCTAAACTATCATTTTATCCGCTTAGATTATCATTTTATAAGGTAAAAGTATCATTTTATTAAACAAAAATGTCATTTTATACACCAAAAATACCTATCATTCTATCGGCTGAAAGTATCATTCTACCCGGCAAAACTATCATTCTATCGGCTGAAAGTATCATTATATCGGGCAAAACTATCATTTTATCAGTTTTATGTCATTTTGTCAAGTTAAAGTATCATTTTATCAGCTTATATGCAATTTCTCCAGCTAAACTATCGTTTCTGTAGGCTAACTGTCATTTTATCCGCTTAGTTTATTATTTTATAAGGTAAAAGTATCATTTTATTAAACAAAAATGTCATTTTATACACCAAAAATACCTATCATTCTATAGGCTGAAAGTATCATTCTACCCGGCAAAACTATCATTCTATAGGCTGAAAGTATCATTCTATACGGCAAAACTCTCATTCTATCGCCAAAAGTATCATTTTATCTACTCAGAGTATCTTTCTATCAAGCAAAACTATCATTTTATCAACTCAGACTATCATTTTATCGGTAAAAGTATCATTTTATCAACTCAGAGTATCATTCTATGCGGCAAAACTATTATTTTATGCATTAAACCTAACATTTATAAGCCAAAAGTATCATTTTATCTACCTAGAGTATCATTCTATTGGCAAAACTATCATTCTATGCAATAAACGTAATATAATCGGCACAATACATAATATACAAACCTACAAAGCAGTAAACGTATCATTTTATCAACTCAGAGTATCATTTTTATAAGGTTACCGTCATTTTATTAAACAAAAATGTCATTTTATACACCAAAAATACCTATCATTCTATCGGCTGAAAGTTTCATATTATCTGGCAAAACTATCATTTTATCGCTAAAAGTATCATTTTATCTACTCATAGTATCATTCTATCAAGCAAAACTATCATTTTATCAACTAAGACTATCATTTTATCGGCAAAAGTATCATTTTATCAACTCATAGTATCATTCTATGCGGCAAAACTATCATTTTATGCATCAAACCTAACATTTATAAGCCAAAAGTATCATTTTATCTACTTAGAGTATCATTCTATCTGCAAAAGTATCATTTTATCAACTCAGAATATCATTCTATGAAGCAAAACTATCATTTTAAGCAGCAAACCTAAAATGTATAAGCTAAAATTATCATTTTATCAAGTGCAACTATAATTTTATCAAGTCTAACTATCATTTTACCTTGTGAAACTATCATTTTATCCCCTCAAACTATCATTTTATACCCTGAAACTATCATTTTATCCCCTGAAAATGATATTTTATCAAGTGCAACTATTATTTTAGCCCCTTAAACTATATAAGCTGACACTTTAACCTGATAAAATGATATTCTAAGCGGATAAAATGACAGTAACCTTATAAAATGATATATAAGCTGAACAAATGACATATATATGAACACTATGTCTTACAAGTTACTATTACAACTATAACCCATCTTTACGGGGTTCAAATTCTCTAATCATCTTTTCAACATTGATTTCCCCTTTTTTCCTATCATTCTGAAACTTCTGCTGTATCATTGAAAATGTCTGAAAAGCCTTCTTGTTAGTTTCTCCAACAAGCAATGCTTCAGTATATTTGGCACGAAGTTTTATAAACGCCTCTGTCCCGTTCTTTGCTAAACCTGAATTCCAGTTACGAACTGGACCACCCATGTAAGTCTCCATGTGGCGCATCACATAAACTCCACAGTCAACTTTATTTGTATCGTTCTATCGGCTGAAAGTATCATTCTATCGGGCAAAACTATCATTTTATCAGTTTTATGTCATCTTGTCACGTTAAAGTATCATTTTATCAGCTTATATGCAATTTCTCCAGCTAAACTATCATTTTTATAAGCTAATTGTCATTTTATCCGCTTAGATTATCATTTTATAAGGTAAAAGTATCATTTTATTAAACAAAAATGTCATTTTATACACCAAAAATACCTATCATTATATAGGCTGAAAGTATCATTCTGTCCGGCAAAAGTATCATTTTATCAGTTTTATGTCATTTTGTCACGTTAAAGTATCATTTTATCAGCTTATATGCAATTTCTCCAGCTAAACTATCATTTTTATAAGGTAACTGTCATTTTATCCGTTTAGATTATCACTTTATAAGGTAAAAGTATCATTTTATTAAACAAAAATGTCATTTTATACACCAAAAATACCTATCATTCTATCGGCTGAAAGTATCATTCTAACCGGCAAAACTATCATTCTATCGGCTGAAAGTATCATTCTATCGGCTGAAAGTATCATTTTATACACCAAAAACTATCAACTCAGAATATCATTGTATCCGGCAAAACTATCATTTTAAGCAGCAAACCTAAATTGTATAAGCTAAAATTATCATTTTATCAAGTGCAACTATAATTTTATCAAGTCTAACTATCATTTTACCTTGTGAAACTATCATTTTATCCCCTCAAACTATCATTTTATACCCTGAAACTATCATTTTATCCCCTGAAAATGATATTTTATCAAGTGCAACTATTATTTTAGCCCCTTAAACTATATAAGCTGACACTTTAACCTGATAAAATGATATTCTAAGCGGATAAAATGACAGTAACCTTATAAAATGATATATAAGCTGAACAAATGACATATATATGAACACTATGTCTTACAAGTTACTATTACAACTAGAACCCATCTTTACGGGGTTCAAATTCTCTAATCATCTTTTCAACATTGATTTCCCCTTTTTTCCTATCATTCTGAAACTTCTGCTGTATCATTGAAAATGTCTGAAAAGCCTTCTTGTTAGTTTCTCCAACAAGCAATGCTTCAGTATATTTGGCACGAAGTTTTATAAACGCCTCTGTCCCGTTCTTTGCTAAACCTGAATTCCAGTTACGAACTGGACCACCCATGTAAGTCTCCATGTGGCGCATCACATAAACTCCACAGTCAATATTATTTGTATCGTTCTATCGGCTGAAAGTATCATTCTATCGGGCAAAACTATCATTTTATCAGTTTTATGTCATCTTGTCACGTTAAAGTATCATTTTATCAGCTTATATGCAATTTCTCCAGCTAAACTATCATTTTTATAAGCTAATTGTCATTTTATCCGCTTAGATTATCATTTTATAAGGTAAAAGTATCATTTTATTAAACAAAAATGTCATTTTATACACCAAAAATACCTATCATTATATAGGCTGAAAGTATCATTCTATCCGGCAAAAGTATCATTTTATCAGTTTTATGTCATTTTGTCACGTTAAAGTATCAATTTATCAGCTTATATGCAATTTCTCCAGCTAAACTATCATTTTTATAAGGTAACTGTCATTTTATCCGTTTAGATTATCACTTTATAAGGTAAAAGTATCATTTTATTAAACCAAAATGTCATTTTATACACCAAAAATACCTATCATTCTATCGGCTGAAAGTATCATTCTAACCGGCAAAACTATCATTCTATCGGCTGAAAGTATCATTCTATCGGCTGAAAGTATCATTTTATACACCAAAAACTATCAACTCAGAATATCATTGTATCCAGCAAAACTATCATTTTAAGCAGCAAACCTAAAATGTATAAGCTAAAATTATCATTTTATCAAGTGCAACTATAATTTTATCAATTCTAACTATCATTTTACCTTGTGAAACTATCATTTTATCCCCTCAAACTATCATTTTATACCCTGAAACTATCATTTTATCCCCTGAAAATGATATTTTATCAAGTGCAACTATTATTTTAGCCCCTTAAACTATATAAGCTGACACTTTAACCTGATAAAATGATATTCTAAGCGGATAAAATGACAGTAACCTTATAAAATGATATATAAGCTGAACAAATGACATATATATGAACACTATGTCTTACAAGTTACTATTACAACTAGAACCCATCTTTACGGGGTTCAAATTCTCTAATCATCTTTTCAACATTGATTTCCCCTTTTTTCCTATCATTCTGAAACTTCTGCTGTATCATTGAAAATGTCTGAAAAGCCTTCTTGTTAGTTTCTCCAACAAGCAATGCTTCAGTATATTTGGCACGAAGTTTTATAAACGCCTCTGTCCCGTTCTTTGCTAAACCTGAATTCCAGTTACGAACTGGACCACCCATGTAAGTCTCCATGTGGCGCATCACATAAACTCCACAGTCAACTTTATTTGTATCGTTCTATCGGCTGAAAGTATCATTCTATCGGGCAAAACTATCATTTTATCAGTTTTATGTCATCTTGTCACGTTAAAGTATCATTTTATCAGCTTATATGCAATTTCTCCAGCTAAACTATCATTTTTATAAGCTAATTGTCATTTTATCCGCTTAGATTATCATTTTATAAGGTAAAAGTATCATTTTATTAAACAAAAATGTCATTTTATACACCAAAAATACCTATCATTATATAGGCTGAAAGTATCATTCTATCCTGCAAAAGTATCATTTTATCAGTTTTATGTCATTTTGTCACGTTAAAGTATCATTTTATCAGCTTATATGCAATTTCTCCAGCTAAACTATCATTTTTATAAGGTAACTGTCATTTTATCCGTTTAGATTATCACTTTATAAGGTAAAAGTATCATTTTATTAAACAAAAATGTCATTTTATACACCAAAAATACCTATCATTCTATCGGCTGAAAGTATCATTCTAACCGGCAAAACTATCATTCTATCGGCTGAAAGTATCATTCTATCGGCTGAAAGTATCATTTTATACACCAAAATCTATCAACTCAGAATATCATTGTATCCGGCAAAACTATCATTTTATGATGCAAACCTAAAATTTATAAGCCAAAACTATCATCTTAACACAAAAACGGCAATACATAATTTAATTAAATAAGAATTCCAGTACATCAGAAACATAAACCAATCGACAGCTAATATTCATCAAAAATCAAATTCTATACATGAATCAAAACAATCAATAAAATAAAATATGAACACAATCAATAAGCTAAATAATAGATAATGATTGTTACCTTCGTTATTTGCTACGTTCTCCATCGTAGCAAATTCTGACAGCTATTGAACAGATAATCAATGAAAATCTGGAGATTATTGAATAATGAACAAAATCGGAAGGAAATCTGGAGTCTATTGAAATAATCGGAAGGAAATCTGGAGTCTATGGAAATAATCGGAAGGAAATTTGGAGATTATGGAAATCTGGAGATTATGGAAATCTGAAACCAAATCGCGGAGAATATAGGAAAGAATCGAACTGAGAAAGAGAGAAAGAATGGAGCGGAATTCAGAAATTTAAATGAGCGAAATGACGTATTTACCCCCGCGCCTTTTTGTATGAAGTAAATCTAAGTTTGAATCTAGACCGCGTGATTTTAAAAACGTGTGCTCCAGATTTGGTTATAGGGTTATTACGTGATTTAGGGGTTATCATATGATCACAACTCTATATATATATGGGTGTGTTAAGGTCATTCGCAGCTTTTCAGTCCAATGTTCTTTTTAATCACATCCCTTGGATCCTTGAATTGGATGGTTGTGATGATCTGCGTTATTTGACAAAAAATTTGCATTATTAGTCAGTGTGCATTATTCACTGAAAATATGCATTATTACACAATAATGGTGCATTATTAGTCGGTGTGCATTATTCAACTGAAAATCTGCATTATTAAATTACACGTGGCATCAATCTAACCGTCGGATGACAAAATCGTGGGGCTGAGATTAAAAAGAACAATAGAACAAAAGATACAAAAAGGAAATGAATACATCCATATATATATATATAGGGTAATGTTAATCTTCTTTTCCTCCCTTAGATTTAAGTTCCTTCTTAATTGAAACCGTTAGATTTGAGGGATGGACGATCCGGATTAGAAGCTTACTAATGATCCCGTCCTTGCATTATTAGGGCCCTTTTGTGCATTATATGGGTAAATTAGTAAATGTACAATACCAAAACCGCCCAAAAACGGAATGTGCGAAATTTAAGAGGGATTTTGCTATCACCTTCCATCTACTCCCTCAATTCATCACTGCAAATTGTCTCCCCACATTCCCACCACTCTCTAAACCCTAGCCGCCACTTGAAGCAACCGGAAATCTACAGAGAGACCGCGATTTTTGGATGGTTTGCCGTCTAAACATTATTCCCGTAGTGCGCAACCATCTTGTTGAAGACGACGAAAAGGTAGGGTTTCAAAAGGTTAATTTTTCTGTTATACTCACCGTGAATCGGCAATATCCGCCACCTACCACCCCACCTTCTCGTCGATTCAATAATTTATGCCAAAAAAAGTCTCTGTTTTCAAACTCACCTTGGTCTCGATTTGCTGAAATCATAAATTAGTTTTCCTTTTTTTTAAGGTTCTGCCTATTATTGGGTGTGAAATTATTTTCTGGTTTACCATGCTTTAGTTGCAGATTTTGTCGACGAAATCTTAGTGGGTTTTGATATTTGTTTCGTTTCGCAGATACATTATGATGAAGAGAGGCCGACCTTCAAGATCTCAATCAACGCCGGCCGAAGGTGAGGGATCTATTTAATTTGCATGTAGAATTCCTGGTGTTGATGTACATCATTTAGTATTCCTTGGTGCATTCGTCGGCGGTTTTTTTGTAAATGGGGGTTGGTGAATGTAATTTTCTGTTGTGCATTACTTGATTGATTGGGTACATTATTAGTCACTTTTTACACATTATTCGTCAAGTATTATCCATTATTTGACTGATTGTGTATACGGGTGATTGGGTTAATGCAATATTCCTATGCGCATTATTTGATTGAATCTATACATTATTTAACTATTAGTATTCATTATTTATCAATTAATAGGTATTATTTGACTACTTGTGTACATGGGTGAATGGGTGAATGCAATATTTCTGTGTGCATTATTTTATTGAATCTGTACATTATTTAGCTAGTAATTTACATTATTTGTCAAGTATTGAGCATTATGTGATTGCTTGTGTACATGTGTAAATAGGTGAATGCATTATTCCTGTGTGCATATTTTGATTGAATATGTACATTATGTAGCTAGAAGTTTACATTATTTATCAAGTATTAAACATTATTTGACTGTTTGTGTACTTGGGTGAATGGCTGAATGCAATATTCTTGTGTGCATTATTTTATTGAATCTGTACATTATTTAGCTAATAGTTTAAATTATTTATCAAGTATTGGGTATTATGTGACAGCTTGTTTACATGGGTGAATAGGTGAATGTCATATTCCTTTGTGCATTATTTGAATGTCTTTGTACATTTATCTATTTTTATACATTACTTCTCAAGTATTATGCATTATTTGACTGCTGGTGTATATGAATCTAGTTGGTGCAATGTAATATTCCGTTATGCATTATCTGATTCTTTCTGTACATTATTTAGCAAGTATTATACATTCAATATTTCTGTGTGCATTATTTTATTGAATATGTACATTATTTAGCTAGTAATTTATATTATCTGTCAAGTATTGAGCATTATGTGATTGCTTGTGTACATGAGTGAATAGGTGAATGCATTATTCATGTGTGCATTTTTTGATTGAATCTGTAAATTATGTAGCTAGAAGTTTACATTATTTATCAAGTATTAGACATTATTTGACTGCTTGTGTATTTGGGTGAATGGCTGAATGCAATATTCTTGTGTGCATTATTTTATTGAATCTGTACATTATTTAGCTAATAGTTTACATTATTTATCATGTATTGGGTATTATGTGACTGCTTGTGTACATGGGTGAATAGGTGAATGTCATATTCCTTTGTACATTATTTGAATGCCTTTGTACATTTATCTATTTTTATACATTACTTCTCAAGTATTATGCATTATTTGACTGCTGGTGTATATGAATCTAGTTGGTGCAATGTAATATTCCGTTGTGCATTACCTGATTGCTTCTGTACATTATTTAGCAAGTATTATACATCGACCATCAAGTATTATACATTTAATCATGTTCTGATGTTGTATGTTGGACAGCAGTGAAGCAACTTAGATTGGACATCGACGAAGCGGTCGATGATGTAATTCCAGTTGGAATTGCCCAGAAATTCCGGGAGAGATTTGCAGAGGCCGGGACAAGTACAGCTCAGGAAGAGCCTGAGCATAGGAAACCAAGGGGGAGGAAGGTCGACCATCTATACAGCCTCAGATATGGCCACTGGTGGGGAAGTGCTGAGCAAACTAAATTGCTGTATACAATCATAACAAAAACATATCAGGAAAAATTATACATTATAGTACATACATTGTACATCACTGATTAGATATATTACATTTTACAGTATTATTTGTACATTACATTTATCGATTAATACTACCCCCCAGAGGAAGGACTGATACTCGTGGACTTTAGTTACGGTTGCGTTGCTTAAACCATACTACACCCTAGCCCCAAGGATTGCTGAACCCTTGGGGAATAATTGAAACGTGCCCCAAACAAGCAACCAGTGCCAATCTTAAACTATTCATGAAATTGTATAACATAAACAAACAAAACGGTTCAGAAAACATATACATTGTAGTTCACAAATCGTCCATTATATAGTCAATAACATGCATTACCTAGTACAATTTGGTGCATTATGTGTCTCGGCTTAAACTACTACCATAGCGACGCTGATAACTAAACCATAGAAGAAGGACTGATACTCGTGTACTTTAGTTACGGTTGCGTTGCTTGAACCATACTACACCCTAGCCCCAAGGATTGCTAAACCCTTGGGGAATGAGTGAAACGTGCCCCAAACAAGCAAACAGTGCCAATCTTAAACTATTTGTGAAATTGTATAACATAAACAAACAAAACGGCTCAGAACACTTATACATTACAGTTCACACATCGTGCATTATATAACCCATAACATGCATTACGTAGTACAATTTGGTGCATTATGTGTATCGGCTTCCTCTATGGTGCACTAAATAATTTAAGACAATAATACAGTTTCATTGCAGCGTGGAATAGGGAGAGAGAAAGAGTTCAGCGACGGAGTAGGGAGAGAAACACGTTTGGTGGTTGTGATTTTAGAAGATAACCGCCAAGATCTTCAAAGGAGAAAATCATGGAAGTTACCATAACAAACAATTTAGTGTATTTAATTTAATTGTAAAAGCCAATAATTTAGGCCCTAGGATCTTGGAAATAAACTGCTGAGATGAAGAAGGAGATTTGAGAAAATGTGGAAAAAGGATATGAGTACATCCCTATATATATATATATATATATATATCCAATGGTGCTCTTGAATAATTCTTGAGCCCAATTACTTGAATAAAACATGTTAGAGCATTCACGGTTGGGCAGACGATGGCACATCCATCGTCCGCGCCCTATGCTTCGTCCGCAGACGATAGGCCTTCGACCAGGCATCGTCCGCAATATCATCCGCCCCACTGCGGGCGACGCGGACGATACCACGGACGATGCAACGTGTTTTCCTTCTTTTTTTTTCAAATTTTTTATCTATTTAAACCCCCATTTCTCTTCCATTTCCCACACCAATAATTCTCTCCCATCTCTCACTTTCCCCACACACCAATATTTCACTCCCTACTTTCTCACTAAAAAAAATGAGACTCGGTGACGACTGGAGTACATCGGAGGGAATTACTCGGGCCTTATTCGATTGCGTTCATGAGGCTGCGGTGGAATTGGCCGAAATGGAGCGCGAAGCGGCGGAGTAGGCCCAGGCAACGGCACAGATCCCGAGGCCGATTTGACATCGGACGTTTGTTCGACGCGAGCACGGCGTAGCTCACCAATGTTTGTTCACAGACTATTTTGCTGAGCAACCACGGTGGGGCCCGACGGTTTTTCACCGTCGTTTTAGAATGTGGCAAGATCTTTTTCTCAGCATTGTCCAAACGTTGGAGGCAAGTGATGAATACTTCCAATATCGAGAAGATGGCATCGGCAGACTGTTAAGTTTAGTATACTGAAAAGCATGTTTCGAGCGAGTTCGCGCAAATAGAATCTTGCTTGTATACAGAAAAAGTCTACAATCCACTTTTAACCCGATTCAGTATTATTTGAGCAGTTTGCACGAATAAAATCAGTATATTATTACATTGTGTTTACTTGTGTGTTTATAAGATATAATATAAATATTTAAATGCATAAGAAGTAAACAAACTCTAAGTCTTTGTTTTAGTAGACCGGTTGTGGGCCGCGTCCAATTTAAGGTAACACGGTCAGTTCTGAACAAAGAAAAATAAGAATTTCACAACCTAGATTGGCCTAGACTACCTATCGTGAAAGGTTGCAATGTCAGTCCGATTATTTCTAAGCCTTATTGAAATAAGATGACGTTGGTGTGGTATAGCACTGAATTTGATCTAAACGGCAAGACGAGTCTTTATGCTATCTACTGAAAGACGAGGTCTTGATAATTAATTTCTTAATCAATGTACGTTAGCATTGAGAATACGATATTGAGTATCTACTACTTTGACTTACCAAAGGTGCGGGTTTTTCGTCACCCAACGATCCAGGTATATTGGGTAGTGGTGATCATTATCTAGCGGTGCTAGGATTGCTATTATATTGAATCGTGCGCGAGGTGAGACTCGTTTGATAATGTTCTCAAGAGGATCTTGAACAAGGTTTATTATTCAGAAACTGGCCAGTTAGAGTTTTATTACTCTATGAATAATATATAAGTGTTTCTTGCTAAGTCCACACTTGGAATTAATAAGATGTTAATTAATTAAGTCCATAGCGGACTTTAATTAATTAATGGACATTTATATCTTAAGCGCGGGAAATAAATAATAAACAAAATAGAAACCCGGATTACTTGTAATTTCGAATTTGGATGGGGAGTTCAATATTACTTCTGTAGTGGCTGCTCGTAATATTCCAATATAAGCTTGTATTAAATTGTGGGTTTAATTTAATTAGTAAAAAGCTAATTGGGGAGCCCATATCCAAAACCTTCTATAGATCCCTGACTGGGCCCAATATGTAACTATTATAAATAGGAGAATAAAGGAGACAGAAAATTGATTGATTTCATAATGAAATTTTCGTCCCTCTCTAACTGGTAGAGGAGATCGAAATTTTCAGCTCTCCTCCGTGAGAAAGTTCTGTCTTCGTTATTCGAGTCCTAGTGTTTCGATAAGATCAGTCCCACCCTGATTTCAGAATACAGTTCGGGACACCAGTCAGAAGATCTGTGGTTTAGTATTGAAGATCATCGTGGAGAAGGCGCGAGCAATCGACGATTCTTTGGAGAATCAAATCGGTAACTCTAAACCGTAGTATTCATGTTTAGGATTTACATTAAATGAGCATGAATTATTTGCGTTCTAGCATGCAATTCTATGTTAACATGTGAATTGATTAAACCCATAATCTGTCAAATAGATCTTACGTCTGATTTATTTATTTTGTACAAGTGTTCCGCTGTGCAAGGGGCTCCAAAACCCCAACAATTGATATCAGAGCCAATTTTTTACTCTGATTATGTTGATTAATTTTATTTTATGTGAATTGTTTGAATGCAAGATGTCAATTACATATGCGATGGTTTTGTCAAATTGCGTGAATTAATTATGGCTGTTCAAGAATCAACCGGTTCTCATTATAATTCGCATGTTTTTGTTCAAACCTATATGTAATGATGACATGTATGATTTATTATTGATATATGTAATGATTACATGGTAATTAATAAATCATGAATCAATTCGTACATTTTGTGCGTGATTTGATTCAAATCAAAACCGCGTTTTTGCTCGTTGGCAAAATCCTCGGCTGCTTCGGAATTGGGTGTTATATCGCCGCGATTTCGCGGAGAAGAGGAAACACCGATTATACCGCAGCGGCGCAAGGAGGATGTCCGATTGAGTGGGAGCCCTTCGTGGGCAGTTTCCCGGACTAGAGATGGACAGCGTTGGGGAACAACGACGCAGCAGCAGCGCCGGAGATGAGAGCTAGCTGTTCCGTACAGCATGGCCAGTGGCTGCAGAGACGACGACGTCGCAGTAGCGACGACGACGCATGATATGAAGCGAAAGGGTGACAACCAGGGAAAGCCCTTGATAGTGTATCAAAGGAGGAAGAAGCGTGAGGATCGGGATTGAGTCTACATTCGTGGGCTGTGTAATTAGTATAAATATTGTAAATAGTGTGTATTTTGTAAATAGGAGTGTGTATCTTGTAAATAGAATAAGGGGCGGTTATGATGCGCCTGTTGGGGGGGAAAGTCGGTTATTATGATTATTTCCCTATTAATAGTTTAGGAGATTATGATTGAAAGGGATATATATTGTATCAAGGAAAAGCCTGGGGCTTGGGCGGCACTGCCGATTGAATAAAGAATTTCTACAATTGTTTTCCTTTCAATTCTGTTCTTAACAATTGGTCCGACCTGCCGGATCCCGTCCTCACTTGAAAATGACGAGATCGCAAACGGAAAGGATGGAAGCGTTGGAAAAAGAGCAGCAAGGGATTCGAGAAGATCAGAGAGCGATGAAAGAAAGTCTGGAGATAATTACTGCTACCCTCACCGAATTATCGGTCGCCGTCAAAACTAAGTCGGAATCTCACTCCGGCGGAGGAGGGTCCAACAACGACGATGGTAACAAATCAGAGGATGGTAGCGACACGGGCGAGAAACCCGACCAGGGGAAGAACAAAGGGGGTTTGCAATTGCCGTCGTTCGACGGAATGGACCCCATCGGTTGGCTAGCCCGTGCCAACCAACAGTTCGAGATAACCGGAACTGCGACGGAATCCCGAGTTGCAGCGGCGGTGGTGGCAATGGAGGGACCGGCTTTGTATTGGATGACTTGGCTGCGTTCTCGTAAGCCCTCCCTCACATGGAAGGAATTTTCGGAAGCATTGGTTTCTCGGTTCGATACTCGTTTCCAAGGGGACGCATTTGAGAGATTGGCTGATATTAAACAAATTAAGGGAGTCGAGGATTACGTCAATTTGTTTGTTCAACTCTCAAGTCAAGTACCGGGCTTAACCGACGCTCATTATCTCGGCTACTTCATGAAGGGTCTTAAGGATCCAATACGAGGATTCCTACGCCTATTCAGGCCGACTGAACTGGAATCGGCAATGGAATTAGCACGTGATGTAGAAGATAATTTGGCAATCCAGGGGGGAGGACGTACAAGTTTGAATTGGAATAATTCGACGCCAAGGAGAAGCGGCTGGAGTCGAAGCGGTTCAATGGCTTGGACTGACTCGATAGGAAGGCCAAGTCAGAATTTCACTAGTAGTAACTCACGTCCGGGTGAGAAATCTTCTATGTCAAGGGCCAGTGAAGCGATGCAGCATCCACAACGACCTCGTTTTACGAGGATCTCTTCGCAAGAATTGGCGGAATTAAAGGCTAAAGGGCTGTGCTTCCGGTGTCGAAAACCTTATTCTCCGGGGCATGAGTGTAGCCTCAAACAGTTGCGAGTAATGATCACCGAAGGAGAGAAGATAGACCTGCAGCAGTATGAATTTTATCAGCCAACGGAACTTGAGGAGATGAACGAGGAGCATGAAGAGTCTGGCGAAGGAGACGTTGAGTTGCCATTATATTCAATGGCGGGCATTGATACCGCTCGGACTATGCGCCTGCATGCAAAGTTGGGAGAACACACTATCATAGTTCTTATAGATAGCGGAGCAAGCCACAATTTTATATCAAGGGCACTCGTGGACCGGCTGCAACTACAGCCCGATCGAGATGAGCGATTCGGCGTTCTCTTGGGAAACGGTTTACGCCAAGAAGCGGAGGGTGCATGCCGGAAAATTGAGGTAACATTGGCGGGATGTCAGTTCCTATTAGATTGTTTTGTGTTTCCGCTAGGTGGTGTAGATATGATCTTGGGTATGACATGGCTTTCGACCTTGGGAGAGGTGAAGCACTACTACGACAAAATGATAATGAAGTTCGAAAAGGAAGGTCGCTGCATCAAGCTGCGGGGCGATCCTCAATTGTGCCGGGGACCTATCGGACTAAAATCATTAATCAACTCTCGCGATGCACAAGTATGGGCGATAGTACTAGAAGAAAAGGGGGACGCTGAAATACACGAGCAAGAAGGGGTACAAGAAGTGCTGCAACAATTTCACGAAGTATTTGGGGATCCGAAATCCTTACCACCTGAGCGAGTGACAGACCATCGCATTACCTTGGAAGATGGTACTCGACCAGTTTCTGTGCGACCGTATCGTTATGGGCATCACCAGAAGGACGAGATTGAACGATTAGTGAAGGACATGTTATTGGCTGGGATTATAAGACCGAGTTCGAGCGCCTTCTCAAGCCCAGTATTGTTGGTTAAAAAGAAAGACGGGAGTTGGCGATTTTGTGTCGATTATCGAGAATTAAATAAGGTGACGGTACCGGATAAATACCCCATTCCGGTGATTCAAGAGATGCTTGACGAGCTGGCTGGGGCGGTCGTTTTCTCCAAAATTGATCTTCGATCCGGATATCACCAAATCCGAGTTGCATCCGAGGACGTACCCAAAACCGCATTCCGAACTCACAGTGGTCACTATGAATTCTTGGTCATGCCCTTCGGCCTCACGAATGCACCGGCGACTTTCCAATCCACTATGAATGACATGTTCAGGCCCTATTTGCGTAAGTTTGTGTTAGTTTTCTTCGACGACATACTCATCTACAGCCGTTCGTGGGAGCAGCATCGAGTGCACTTGGAAACTGTGCTTTGGATTTTACAAGAAAATCAGTTTTTGGCAAATCACAAGAAGTGTACATTTGGTTGTCGGCAAGTCGAATACTTGGGTCACATAATTTCGAAGGATGGAGTAGCAATGGATCCGGATAAAATTAAGGCTGTGCTAGAGTGGCCGAGACCTTCGAGTATACGCGAGGTACGAGGATTCTTGGGTTTGACTGGGTACTACCGCCGTTTTGTCAGGGAGTATGGCTTAATTGCGAGGCCATTAACGATGTTATTAAAGAAAGACGCTCCCAAAGGCTTTGAGTGGACTGTTAAAGCGGAAGAGGGCTTCTGTCGCTTAAAGAGGGCTCTTACGGAGGCACCGGTGTTGGCATTGCCCCAATTTGATCGCCCCTTTGTTATCGAATGCGATGCTTCCGGAACGGGCATAGGGGCGGTACTAATGCAGGAGCGTCGACCGATTGCCTATTTCAGCAAATCTTTGGCTGATCGTACCTTGACAAAATCGGCGTATGAACGGGAAATGATGGGCCTCGCTTTAGCCGTTCAGCATTGGCGACCTTATCTACTGGGAAGGAAGTTTGTGGTGCGAACTGATCACCGGAGCTTGAAGCATTTGCTATATCAGAAGATTGTTACTCCCGCGCAGCAAGTTTGGATTGCTAAGTTGATGGGATATGACTTTGATATTGAGTATAAAACTGGAATTTCTAATGCTGCGGCGGACGCTCTATCACGACGGGACGGTGATGCCGAGTTATCAGCATTAAGTAAGGCGGAGTGGCTGGGCTTCGAGGGGATCGAGAGCGAGCAACGGAGTGACGAGTATCTCAAGGCCATCATCGAATCAATTCAGCGGCAGCCGGACAGTAGACCGGGTTTTCGGTTGGTGGGAACGAAATTATTCTTTCATGATCGCATCACGCTACCGGCAGCATCGCGATGGATTCCCGAACTTCTTCATGAGTTCCATGATACCCCGTCTGGGGGACACGCAGGAGTATTGCGAACATATCGACGGATCGCAACCAACGTTTATTGGAAAGGTATGTTCCGTACTGTTAAAGAATATGTTGCTAAATGTTTGATTTGTCAAAAGATGAAATACGAGGCAATGTCGCCAGCCGGGTTGCTACAGCCGTTGCCTATTCCGCAACAAATTTGGGAAGATATTTCTATGGATTTCATCACATGCTTGCCTAAGTCGAAAGGATTTTCTGTGATATTGGTGGTGGTTGATAGGTTATCTAAGTATGCTCATTTCTTACCATTAAAGCCTCCGATCACTGCTCGCTCGGTGGCGGAAATCTTCATGAAAGAAGTGGTCCGCTTGCATGGAATTCCCAACTCCATTGTTAGCGATCGTGATTCCATGTTCATAAGTGTTTTTTGGAAAGAATTATTCGCGCAGTCCGGTACTCGCCTCAAGTTCTCTACAGCCTACCATCCTGAAACGGATGGTCAAACGGAGGTGACGAATCGGGTGTTGGAGACATACCTCCGTTGTTTCACTAGCGAGCAGCCCAAGCAATGGGTGAGATGGTTGGCATGGGCAGAATTTTGGTACAATACTTCATACCAAACCGCGGCGCGAATGACTCCCTTCGAGGTGGTATATGGTCGGCCGGCTCCAACTCTTCGCCATTTTCTACCCGGGGAGTGTAAAATGCCGGCAGTGGTTGAAACTTTGGCCAGCCGAGATGAAGTTTTGCAGCGACTTCGGGGAAATCTAATGCAAGCACAGCAGGAGATGAGCATTCAGGCCAACAAGCACCGTCGAGACGTAGAGTTTATGATTGGTGATAAGGTGTTTCTGAAGGTCCGACCGTTTCGGCGAGCCTCGTTGCGGGATGGTAAGGATCATAAGCTGTCGGCTAAGTTTTATGGGCCTTTCGAAATTCTTGCTCGGGTTGGGAGCAGAGCATACAAGCTGCGCCTTCCGGAAGGCAGCAAGGTACATCCGGTGTTTCATATCTCTCAACTAAAGAAGGTGGTGGGAAATCATGAAGTTACAACTGAATTTCCGGAATCTATAGAACTGCCGGTCTTGCCAATGCTCGAGCCAGAACAAATCTTGGCATTGCGGGTGATTCCAATGGGGGAACGTGAAGTTGAGCAACTATTGGTGAAATGGAAAGGTGAGGGTGAAGATGGGGCTACTTGGATCGACTTGCAACATTTTATGGGGCAATTTCCAGATTTTGACCTTGAGGACAAGGTCGATTCTAAGGGGGATGGAATTGATATGAAGCGAAAGGGTGACAACCAGGGAAAGCCCTTGATAGTGTATCAAAGGAGGAAGAAGCGTGAGGATCGGGATTGAGTCTACATTCGTGGGCTGTGTAATTAGTATAAATATTGTAAATAGTGTGTATTTTGTAAATAGGAGTGTGTATCTTGTAAATAGAATAAGGGGCGGTTATGATGCGCCTGTTGGGGGGGAAAGTCGGTTATTATGATTATTTCCCTATTAATAGTTTAGGAGATTATGATTGAAAGGGATATATATTGTATCAAGGAAAAGCCTGGGGCTTGGGCGGCACTGCCGATTGAATAAAGAATTTCTACAATTGTTTTCCTTTCAATTCTGTTCTTAACAACGCAGCAGCGGTAATCAGGCAGCATATCTGGAGGAGCGACGTCGACGCATCAGCGTCGGAGGTGTCTGGCTCAGCGAGCTCGCGAGACGAGCAGGAGCAGTCGCGAATTGGGCAGGCTCTGGACTAGGGCTGTTTGGGTTCAAGCTGGACAGTTTCGCTTCAGCTAAGAGTAACCTAATAGACTGCCCAGGTGGTCCGATTAGCAGCTCATAGACAGCTCATAGACAGCTGCGGGCTCAGTGGGAGTGCAGCGGTGCTGAATTAGGGTAATTTCCCTATACGCGACGCTCGCGCGGGTGGGACCCGCACGACGTCGCATCGGCTCATCTCGTGACTTCGATTTTCAAATTTGATTAGGGCTTCCAAATCCTTGGATTAAATTTTGGAAATAATTCAAGATAAATATGAATACAAGATTTGAATATATCTCAAGGATTTTATATGTTATACTCCCTCCGTCCCGCACTACTCGCACTTATTTCCTTTTTGGGCGTCCCAAGTTACTTGTTCTCTTTCCATTTTTAGTAAAAAATTTTACCTACAGCCGTCATTTTTGACTTTCCTATACACTCATTCCTTAATCTCCGAGCCGAAAAGGAAATGAGCGAGTAGCCCGGGACGGAGGGAGTATAAGATTTGATTTGGTATCAAGATTAATTAGATTCTTTCCTTATTTTATGGATTTATATGGATTTTATTCCTAGATGAATCCTAGTTATATTTGGAAAATAATAATCTAATTTTTATCTATATCCTATGGATTTATTCCTACACAAATCCTAGTTGGATTTAGATAATGATAATATTATTTTATTCTTATCCTATGAGTTTATATGAATTTATTCATAGATAAATTATAGATGGATTTGGATATTGATAATATAATATTTTATCCTTATCTTATAGATTTATATGGATTTGTTCCTAGATAAATCTTGGATAGATCTGAATAATTATAATATAATGTTATCTTATTCTATGGATTTATATGGATTTACTCCAAGATAAATTATAGATGAATTATGATAAAGATTTATATTAACTTATTTTATCCTATGGATTTGAATAGATTTAATTCTATTAAGTCTAATCTTAGATGGATTAAAATAAGCATTAATCCAAGTTATCCTTATCTTTTGGATATTATCCTAGATAGAGTAGGATAAAGATAATATATAAGAAAATCCTTATTTAATTGGATTTAGATAAATTTATTTATCGAAGAAATCCTACGTAATGTTTGATATATTTTAGATGTCTATTCTAAATAGAATTAAGATTTGTATAAATCTTGGTTGATAGGATTTTATTTATCGTATGGATTATGATGGAATCGTTTCTATCTAGTAATATCCTAGAACGATTTAAATAATGATAATCATATATCCACGTTATCTTAAATTGAAGGATTTGATTTTATCGAAATAAAATCTAGAATAATCCTAAATAGATTTAGATAGTTAACACTATCTTGATAAATCCTAAATGAATTTGGATAATCATTATCCAAGATAAAACTTAATTATTTAATTTTAAATAATTGCCGTTAATTAACCAGTGTGTTTAAATGCCATGCATTAAATGGATTTATCTGTTTATTTGGTATTTATCTTTATAAGTGGATTATCTGTCTTATCTGCTTATGTGATAATTATGCAAAAACCATATAAAATATCTAAGCGATAATTACAACAAGTGCGTTGTATATGGTCTCCATCAATTGGTCTGCAATTTATGAAGTTTTTTTCTAATATTATCGCCACCCGCTCTGTGGGGACAATAATCCTAAGAAATAGCAAGTTCATGAGGGCGGACATCTCAAAAAATAAATAGTATGAACTAGAATGTGGTTTCCAATATTATCGCCACCTGCTCTGTGGGGACAATAATCCTAAGAAACTGCGAGATTCAGAAGTTCACACATGATTTATAAGATAGCTTGATCTTGTTAGCAGCACATGAGCATTGTTATGGGAGTGTGTTGTAGAAATGAGACTCTGTGTCACGCCCGCATTTCCTAAGGATAAGAAGTACGGTGGACCGCGACTAGGGGAGGAATAAAGAAGCGGGGAAGAAAGGGGAGAACAGGAATATTTGACCCAAAAACATTTATTAGAAAGAAGTTCACTTCAAACATTGTACTAAGAAGAAATTACTAAAGTTAATGTAAACAGAGTTAAATAAAAACAATGTATCGGATTACAAAGCAGCGGAAAAGACCAAAAGACAGATGATGCCGGGTATGACGACACGACACCATCCAAAAGACCAAGTAAAACACTCATTTGGCTTTCACTGCTCAACATCCGTCATCCCCATCGCCGCTCAACCTGCACATTAAGAAAACAACATGCAGGGCTGAGTACTTATTGCACTCAGTGGACACACGCCAAAAACATAGTTTGTCATGCCACATCAGTGTAACCTTGGGGTTTTAAGTGTAAGAAAAATAACCCAAGTACACAAAAATATATTTCATAAATTCGACTGCGCAGTCATTTTCAGATATTGCCACCCTTATTCCCACCATCATACACTATCTGATCCAACGGTGACAAGGGGCGTGGCCACACCCCAGGTCAACTAGACCGGCCAACTTGCTCTCAGATGGCTCCCGGTCTCGTGTACACTAGCCTGAGGGTTCGCAGCCCAACAGACCCGAATTCGATTAAACATATGTGGTAAACCACTTCAGATAGGTTTCAAATCAAAACAATTGACAAGACAAACAGTTCACCTCCATAAACATTTCCGGAACAAAGTCCGTATTTAAAAAAAAAAATAGCCCACATAAAAGTAGGGTAGAAAAGCCCACCTCGATTGCTTAGCTTTTAAAACAGTTCCCTTCAACCACACTTCCCTCGAAACAGTCACCCTTTTGACAGATAAATAAATCGTGATTAGAGTCAGGGTAAACGAGGTTTAAACGACAATGCATGATTCCTACGTGGACGACTTCAACATCTAGCACATTACACGTACACACACTTAACAACATGTTATCAATCAAGCACACAAGGTCACACGTTCGAAACACACCCCGCACGCACCCGACACGCATACGACGTACCCAAAACGCGCACACGACACAACCACACAGCACTCAAACTCCTGGCATACTCTTACTGTGCAAACGGCTCACTTGGCTCGGAAAAGGTTCGGAAAAAGGCTCGGCGTCTCGGCCTGGCTCGGTACCTCGGCCGGCTGTCTCGGCCACCTGGCTCGGATCTCGGCCGACCGTCTCGGCCGTCCGGCTCGGCACCTCGGGCCGACCGTCTCGGCCGCCTGGCTCGGCACCTCGGCCGACCGTCTCGGCCGTCCGGCATCGGCACCTCGGCCGGACCGTCACGGCTGCCTGGCTCGGCACCTCGGCCGACCGTCTCGGCATCTGCTCGGCACCCGTCTCGGCACCTGGCTCGGCACTGACTGACTCGGCACCGTCTCGGCATCTGGCTCGGCACCCGTCTCGGCCACCTGGCTCGGCGCCTGTCTCGGCACATGGCTCGGCACCTGGCGCGGCCCAGTTTACACCCCTTTTCCTCTAACCCCCGATTCTCAAACCCTATACGACAAAACACACCACGCATTCTACATCCCAAAACACACCCAAACACCTGGGATCATCCCTTCAAACTCTCCACAAAACTGCCCTAGGCTGAACCCTAAAACTCTCGGCCAACACACACGAAACTCTCGAACCAAACACTGATTTTCCCGAGCCATCCCTTGGCCAAACACACCCACATACAACACAAAAGCACAACACTCAGAAACACAACCATTGCACATGAAAACATCTCCCAAAAACATACAACTCGCGAATCTGCGCAGTCTACTTGCAAAAATCATAATAAAATCATACGACATCCAATGCAGCTGAAATTTACACGCCACACCGAAGACACATCCAAGTTCATACAGTTAAAAATTTTGTACCAAAAGGAGATCGTTTGCTCAGTCAAAACGGGGTCGGAACCCACTGTCAGTTACTATCAAAACATGCTCGACAACAACACATAATCACAAAATCTATTCAGCATCTAAACCTTCCCAAAAACGTCCTACATGCATGTTTTTTCGAATTTAACAAGGGTTAGGGTTTGGGTTACCTTTCCCGGATAGTTCAAACGTAGATCAAACGCTTCCCTACTCCGATTTCAAATCGGTACGAGAGATATACCTTGACGAAACCAAGAATTCAGTGAGAGGGAGTGAGAGGGAAGAGGACCGAGAGAGAGAAGGAGAGAGGGGCTTACCGGTGTTGTGCACGACGCGAGAGAGAAGAGAGCTTGAGAGAGAACCGAGAGAGAAAAAGAATGAAAAGGGGGGGGGGGGTCGGTTATGAGGGAGTGAGGGGGAGGTTGAGGAATTAGTGGGAGAGGGGGAGGGGTTTTCGAAAAAAAAAAGAAGAGGGAGAGAGAAAAGATTTAGTTAATTAGAATTTAATCCATGGTTTATTAATTAACCCAATTTTAATTGCCTAGATAAATTATCTCACATCCACAACAAAAATAAAACAATTAAGATTTTCCACACCATATATTAAACACAAAATCACAAATCATCCAATAAATAAAAGAATAAAACTTCAACATTTTCGGCTATTACATTCCTCCCACCTTAACAAAATTCGTCTCGAATTTGTTAGATTACTCAAACAGTTCTGGAAACTTCTCTCTCATCTTATCTTCTGATTCCATGTTGCTTCTTCGATTCCATGATTCCTTCACCGTACTTTCACCGAAGCAATTGACTTATTCCTCATTCTTGCACCTCTTCGGTCCAAAATGGCCTCGGGGCTTCTCCTCATAGCTTAGATCGGGATTTAGGACCATCATCTCTTCTTGGTGAACGATGTGTGTGGGGTCAAACACGTACTTCCTCATATTGTGACACATGGAAGACGTTGTGCACATTCCCAAAGCTTGGTGGTAGGGCCAATCTGTATTGCTACCAGCGCCGACTCTATCCAAAATCTCATACGGTCCGGATAAATCGAGGTCTCAGCTTTCCTTTCACACCAAAACGAGTTATTCCCTTAGAAGGGGAAACTTTCAGAAAGACCTTTTCTCCGACCATCGAATTGTAAATCGGTCCTTCGAACATCCGCGTAAGATTTCTTGTCGATCCTGTGCCTCCTTGATCCTCCCACGGATTTGTCGGACAATCTCTATCATCTCTCTACAGAGTCTGGTCCGAGAATCCTTCTCTCACCCACTTCATCCCAATAAAGTGGCGACCTCACTTCTTCCCATACAATGCCTCATATGGAGCCATCTTGATAGTCGCCTGGTAACTATTATTGTACGCGAACTCTACCAATGGCAGCACTTCTTCCCAACCCCACCAGCCTCGATCAAGCACCACGGCTCGTAGCATGTCCTCCAAGGCTTGTATTTTCTCTCCGACTGCCCGTCGGTTTGGCGGGTGGAACGCTGTACTGAACTCAACTTAGTCCCCAACTCGCGCTGCAGGCTTGTCCAAAATCTAGAAGTGAATTTAGCATCACGATCAGATGTGATTGTCGCTGGAACTCCATGCAAGCGTATAATTTCCCGTACATATACCTTAGCCAACTGATCGGATCCATAAGTGGCACGAACCGGCACAAAATGGGCAGATTTGGTGAGGGCGATCTATAATCACCCAAATCACCGTGTCCCTCGCTGGGAATTTTGGCAGTCCTACCACAAAGTCCATTGCAATATGTTTCCCACTTCCATTCCAGAATCTCGAGGGGTTGCAATTTCCCATAGGGCCGGTTTGGTGTAGCGCCTTTGCTTGTTGACATGCCAGGCATCTCTCCACAAATGCCGCAACATGCTTTTTCATACCGTTCCACCAAAACTGTCTTTTCAAGTCTTGATACATTTTGGTGCTCCCTGGATGAGCAGCGTATGGGGTTTCATGTGCTTCTCTCATGATTTCCATCCTCAGGCCTTCATCCTTAGGCACACACAACCTTCCCTTGTAGGTGAGAGACCGTTATCCGCTGCCTCACAGAAACTTCCGGGTTCACCCGTCCTCACTTCTGAGCGAATCTTTTCTAGTAACGTATCTCGCCGTTGAGCTTCTACAATTCTGGCTCTTAAGTCGGGTTCCATTACCAACGTGGCTACTATTCCTTCCACAGTCTCGGGTATTCTCACTACTTCCAACCGCATCTTACGGAACTCTTGGATTAAACTCTCCTCGATAGTAAGAAAGGTGGCCAGCTGAGATTGAGACTTCCTACTAAGAGCATCGGCCACTACGTTTGCTTTTCCCGGATGGTAATTTATACCACAATCGTAGTCCTTTACCAACTCGAGCCACCTACGTTGGCGCATGTTCAACTCCTTTTGCTCAAAGAAGTACTTTAGGCTCTTATGGTCCGTGTATATCTCACAACGGACTCCATAGAGATGGTGTCTCCAGATCTTCAAAGCATGTACCACGGCTGCCAGTTCCAAGTCATGCGTCGGATAATTCAGCTCATGGGGCTTCAATTGTCTCGATGCATATGCAATCACTTTCCCCTTCTGCATAAGCACACATCCAAGTCCCACCTTCGACGCATCCGTATACACCGCATAGTCAGTCTCTGGCTCTGGCACGGCTAGGATTGGTGCGGTGGTCAATTTCTCCTTCAACAACTGAAGCTCGCCTCACATTCTGGTGTCCAAATCATCTTGACTCCCTTTTTCAGTTGTTGCGTCATTGGCCTTGCTATCTTCGAGAATCCCTCGATGAATCTTCGATAATAGCCCGCCAGTCCTAAAAAGCTTCGGATTTCGTTTTGTGTAGAAGGTGACTTCCACTCCTGCACCGCTTCCACCTTGGCCGGGGTCCACACGAATTCCATCTGAGGTTACTACATGTCCCAGAAAATTCACTTCCTTGAGCCAAAACTCGCATTTACTGAACTTGGCATATAGTTTCTCGTCCCTTAGAGTTGCTAGGACGGTTCTCAAGTGCTCTTTGTGCTCCTCCTCGTTCTTTGAGTAAACAAGCACATCATCGATGAAAACTAGGACAAACCGATCCAGAAATGGATGGAACACGAGCGTTCATAAGGTCCATGAACACTGCCGGGGCGTTCGTCAGTCCAAAAGGCATCACGACGAACTTATAATGACCATATCTTGTTCGAAAGCTGTCTTGGGTACATCTTCTCGCCGAACCCTCAGCTGATGGTACCCAGACCTCAATCCATCTTAGAGAAGGACTCCTGCCCCTCGAAGTTGGTCAAACAAGTCGTCTATCCTTGGTAGTGGATACTTGTTCTTCAGCGTCAGTTTGTTTAGCTCTCGATAGTCGATGCACATCCTCATCGTTCCATCCTTCTTCTTTACAAACAAACTGGTGGCTCCCCATGGCGACACGCTAGGTCTAATGAATCCCAAATTCCAGTAGCTCTTGTAGTTGCCACCTTAAGCTCCTCCAACTCTTTTGGCGCCATCCTATAAGGTGCTTTGGATATTGGTGCCGATCCGGGCTCCAGATCGATCGTGAATTCTACCCTGCCTGTCGGGTGGGGGTCCCGCGGCAATGCATCGGGGAAGACATCAGGATATTCACTCACTATCGCCACATCTTCTATCTTCCTGTCTTTCTTCTCCTCCCCATTCAATAAACAAGGTACGCTGGACATCCCTTCCTCATCATTGTAGTGGCTTGCCAGCGCAGAGACAATGGACTTGCGTCGGCTCAATGGGATTCCGTGAAACTTTCGTCGGCTCCTTTCCGGGGGTTTCCAAACGAGATTTTCCCTTTCTCTACAATGAAGGGTAACGTGGTTCTCCGCTAACCAATCCATACCCAAGATTATGTCTACGCTACCCATCGTCATTATTTGCCAAATTATGAGCCACTAAACTGAGTTCACCTATTCCAAAGTTCCACACATGCACAAGATCGGGATATATCTATAGTCCCGCCTACCGGTGAGGTCACACTCATAGTGGGTTCGGTCTTAACAGTAGGTAATTCCAAAGTATCCACACAAGAAGTTGATATAAAGGAATGCGACGCACCCGTATCAAACAAGACAACTATAGGCATATTGAGAAGTGTGCCCATACCTGCAGTTTCCTTGCCCCAAAGGTTTCTTTCCCGTTTGCCGGCTGCTTCCCCTCCAAGGCGTAGGCCCTTGCTTGTGACGGCAATCCTTGGCGGCGTTGTTGCCGGTGGAGGTGCATGTAGTGCCTGGGATGGTGGACGGAAAAGACTAACTGGTTCTGCATCATTCCCATTCCCATGTTCTTACTCGGGCAATTTCGGAGGTAATGGCCACTTCCACCACAGTTGAAGCACCTGGGTCCCGACACTCTCCGGTGTGATACTTGAAACACCTTCCACATTGAGGGTTCCTTGGCGGAAAGTTTGCCCTCGGTTGAAGTATTCTGTCTCCCGCCATTGTAGGGTGGGTTCCTCATGTGTTGTGGCCTCTTGCCATCATACGAGTTTGATCACCATCCCACCTCCTCTTCTCCTGATGACCTGACTGGGCTTGTAGAGGTGTCGCGTTTGTTGTCGCCACAACTCTTGGTTAGGGAGTGCATCTTCCACGTCCAGTGCACAAGTCAAGATCTCCGAGTAGGAGAGTTCTCCTCGACACCAATGCGGCCTTTATCTCATCCTTGAGCCCGGCCCGGAACTCACCGCCCATTTCTCGTCGGTGTCCATCAACTCGGGCGCATTCGTGCCATCTGCGCGAGGGCTCGGTCATATTTCAGTTACAGTCATTCGGCTTGGCTCAACGTGTGGAATTCTACCACCTTGGCCCGTCTGTACGTCTTTGGGGACATACTTGTTGTCAATCTCCACCTTAAACTCTTCCCATGTTAGCGCTTCCAGGCGTGCAGGATTCATAGTCCTTTGCCGAGTCTCCCACCAGTAATCGGAGCACCTGATAGTTGAAAGGTGGCGCAAGCAATGCGCTCTATCTGTGCACTCCATGACCCTGAAAATACGCTCGAGCCCGCGTATCCACTCTTCGCTTTTGATGGATCCTCTTGTCCATCGAATTTAGGGGGATTTCTGCCTGGAGAACGTAACTATGAATCTTTCTTGCTTGGGGCGGGGGTGGAGGTGGTGGTGGTGGTGGTGGTGTGGAGGTGGTGCCTCACCGTTGGGTCCTTGTCGTGGTTGGCGTGCACGTCTGGCGGCATTCTGATTCAATATCCAAAAAGTGTTACTACAATCTCATCCAAAATTACCACTTTCTCAAAATTTTCTTATAAATTGTCAATGTAGTAAGATGCAACACATAGGATATGTATCAAAATCAAATTCTCATTAAATGAAAGAAGGTCCAACGTTGATTCCAAAAAGCAGATCGTACTACAAAACAAAACTAACAAGACATCAACTATTCTATTTCTAGACTACGACTCGATCATCCTCATCCATAGGCCCTTCCTCCGGTCTTCGTCATCGTCCTCCTCGGGTTCCTTGCGGGCCACCTCGGAGTTCCTCCTCATAGTCACCTTCAACCTTCTCACACCCTCGTACATGCTCAACATACTTGTCCTGATAAAACGACCCTCTCTTCCACATCCTGTGGGGGCTGTTCCTCTCGAGAGTCTACCAGTGCACAATACAACGGCCTTCCGAAGAGCAGCCATGTCACCCACCATGTCATCGGTAGCGGGCTCATGCCACGTGTACCTCCTCGCCGTTCTTTCGGCCCACCTTTTCCAGCTGTCGGGGAGCAATTCTATTAGCTTCTCAATGCCGTCATGCTCTGTCACTCCGAACTCCTGAGCTGCCCTCCGAGGGTATCGAAGTGTGCCACGAACTCGATCAACGGTACGTGATCCTTCTTCCGGTACACTCTATAATCCTGAGCACCCTCTGTGCCTAAGTCTATCGCGATCACTCCGTCGCGGGGTTTCGGAACATACGCGCCATCTATAGAAAAACAGAAAAACCGCCTCGCGTATAAAAACAGAGTGCATAACCGAAGAAAGAGAGAGAGATATGTGTATGCAGACGTATCGATGTTCTAAACTCCCAACCCGCTGGTGTTCAAGGCCAAACGTTCTTATCTACTATAGGTCCAAGAAGCACTAGTGAAATCCTATCACGTCTAAGTTCAAACATTCAAAAGGCCAACACATTCTCCCATAAAAGCTCACATCGCCATGCCCATTTTGTGCGTCGTCTGGACTATTCGTCGGTGTTGTGACCAGTAAAATTGTAAGATTTTAAATCGTTATTGACTTTTCCCCTGGAGGGTACAAAGTTTAATTTTACATTGCAAGATACATCATTGGTTTTGTGGTTATTTGCGATTATGTATTGAGCATAAGTATGTGATATAAGTTTAATTGCCAAATCTTCATTATGTCATTTAATATTTTGTCTCGGGTCCTTTAAAGAAATAAACTCGAATGCCCAAAATTATGCTAGACTATAAACGTAAATTGGGATAAGATTTCTCATCGCTAAAACTTGGAGTTTTATACTCACTTGATTCATTCCTCCATTTCTCGACATAATTCCACGAAGATTGTTCGAGAATGCATTTTGCATGTATTTGACAAGTTCTTTGAGGAATAAGGTCAAGCTATTTTCGTTTAAGTAGCAAGACAAGTCTTGGTTAGTGACGATGAAAGATGGATATCAATAGAATCTGTCAAGATGATTCGATTCGAATATCCTAGAGGGACAAAATGTTTTGAGCAATCTTTTGATCACTCAAATAGTTTTCTGGCTCAAGTCATCGCCTAAAGTAATAAGAAATGACTAGAAGAAGGTTTAACTGACAAGTAGAAAACCTTCAGAACGTTAGTCGTTATATTACTGTTAGAGGAAAGTAACATGATTGATGACGAATTCATCAAGGCTGCAGTTTTCCTAAGTCCTAGTTCATTTGGACAAAAGACTAGATAAGGAAATGAAAGAGTCTGAATTGTCATCAAAGTTTGTTTAAAAGCGAGTGAAGATGCTTTGTAAGTTGGATTGACCTCTTTTAAAGAAGGACAATGACTTACATGACAATGCAACTTCTAAGTAAGAGATCTTGATCCAGTTAGGCTTTTGTTGCAGTGGGAGCTATTTTTGCTCAATTATTGTTTTATGGTTGATGTTTAAGGCATCATAGTATTGAAACAATAAAAATGCAACAAGTTTGAGTATGAAACAACACATCAACTTCTTAAACAATGAATGGTAAAGTAAGAAAACACTTAGCTATTGTTCAAACTGATCTAGACTATCAAGATTTTAACAACTTGTTTGTTAAATTGCTTGAAAGTCGAGTATGTCTGTTTGATGCATTGTAAGTTAGAATCATTTGATTCAGAACGCTTACAGAAGTGCAACATAGAAAGACTAGCAAGTCTCAATGGTTTGCACCATAAAGAGACGAGCAATGGGTTATGATCAGTAGTGGGAGTCAAATCTCGATTGACGAATCCAAGCATTCTTCTAAAGAATGGGATAGTTATGTTAAAAGGAATCGAAGTCTTTCTAAGGCAAGTTTGATTAAATGATGAGTTGTACTCATGAAAATCTTATCATTGATGGGATAAGCGTTAGATATAACGAGATACACCTTAAAGAAACTACCAACATCAGTACCTTCTACAAAACACGAGTTGTGGACTAAACCGACTCTAGTCTAGCACATCTCAAGGTGTAATGTTGTTCCAATGCATGTTGGAAAGGTATCCAAGTAATTGGAGTTGAGTACTAAGGTATGTTTTAAGGTTATCCCAAATAATGTAAGATTATAAGTTCTGTAATCTTCAAAGATAGAATTCGTGTATGGAGATCAGGAGATGAACTATAAGCCTAACAATGTGATAACTCTCAAGATAAAGAGAGATATCGGATTTCCACATTACCAAGGAGTCATACCATTAGAAACTTTTGCACTAATCAAATCAACTTCAACACCTAAGATTGTAAGAACCATGTCGTAGTGGGAGCGTTCCTAGGAACATAACAAGTTCATGGGTCTAAGAGTGTCGTAAGACTCAGTCTTAGATTAACTTGAACATAATCCCTTTAACTACAATGTAGAATTGATTCATATGGATATTCATCTTTGAAAAGGTAATAGATTCCAAACTACAATCTTAGATAGACAACATATTTTACAAGACTTGCAATACTACCTATAGGCTGTGTCAGTCAGTGGGAGCTAGTATAATTGCAGGTGTAAATGTGGATTGACAAACACAGATTTTGCATGTTTTTAAGGACTAGATTTGACTTGTTTTAAATGTCAATCATGCAAATTATGTTCTTAAATTGCATATGTTGTACATTTGGTATTTTTGACGTGTTTGTTGATAAATGATAGAAAAAGATAGAAAAAGGTGAAAAAAAGGCCAAAGTGCAGCAGCCACTGTTCGAGCCCATTCTGCCATCGATTTTGAAGACCAGTAAGTGCTTACTACAAGCCATTCTCTTCGTCTTTGAAAGAGCTTCGTGTGGATATCTTGCATGTCTTAATCGGAGTTCCGTGGAGAAAGTTATGACAATTCTACGAACGTTGCGCAGTGCAGTCAAAGCTGACGGGAATTTATGCGGAAATTCACGGAAGAAATGAAATTATTATATTGTGAAGCCAAATCTCTCCTATTTCTTGTAGGGCACGAAATTTATCAAAAATAAACCTTTTTCCATCCTATAAATATCTATGAACCTAATTCATAATCTTTATCTCAGAGCCTCCAATCCTTCTCCCTCTCTACACTTCTTCCATTCCATATCCCACCCTTAAATTCATCCATCTTCCATTGGAGCGGAGTTCTGCTGATCCAGGCAAGATAAGACTGAAGATTGAAGATTCAACCTTGGGTTTTATCAATTTCTTTCATGTCTCGTACTTTATTTGTAGTTTTTACTTGTCTATGAGTTAAACATCAATTGTGGAATTTTTGGTGAAGATATTCGATTGATTTTCCTTGTTAGCTCTTGTAGTTATTTGATTTATCCTTGCGCTTTCTATATTCAATTGATTAGCTACCTCTTGAATACATGTTAGAGTTGATTAGAGTACTCGGGAGATGAAATAGTTGACTTGGAAAATGGATAATTCACACTTTAATTCAATAGAACTCGGGAGAGTTGAGGTTTCACGTGAGGTCATTGGTCTTAACGATCTTTTAGGAGTTAGATGTTAGAGATTTAAAGGGGACTTTGATTTCAACACCTAATCTATGGATTTCTCACCTCGGGAGAGAGTTTAATCCAGTTAAGTGACCGACTTAATAACTCTAGAGACCGTAATTCAAGAAAGTCGATTGTGTTTTGGATCCTAATATTCTACATTCCTATGCCTACTTTGTATCATTGTTTATATGCTTTCTTTTTATTTGTTTATTTATTTTTCAGTCTAGTTTAATAAAATCAAACCAAAAAAAAAACATATGTGTCTTTAAATAGTATATGACGCTTAGTATATGATAGCCAGTTGCAATCTTATTCCCTGTGTTCGAGAACAATCTTCTCCCTGTCGTTGTGCCAGGTTTAATTCGATCATGCTCCCATAATTAGAATGTATGTATCATGATTGTCATGATAGCTTTCTATTAATAGAAGTCTTGACGAAATCATCTACATGGAACATCCTAATGGGTATGTAACACATGATTAGAAGCTTGTGAAGACCTTTGTGGTCTTAGGCATGCATCTAAATCAGAATATATGTGTTTTGTCAAGATTGTCAAATGTTTGGAATTTGACATGTGCCCTTAAGTCAGTTGTAAGCACAAGGAAGCTGAAAGTGCATTAAATATGGTATTAGTGGTACTCTACGATGATGAAATCTATAAAAAGTTGCAAACAACTAAGATTGGCATCTAGCGTAGGAAACTGGTTGTCTACCCAGTTTAAGATAAAGGATTTAAGAGAAACTAATTACATTCTAAGCATCTAAGTCTTTAAGATTGCTAGAAAGAATGTTGAGATTCTCTTAGGAATCCTATATCTATACATTGCTTGGAACATTTTAGCATTAAAATTTCCATACAAAGGTTTTTACCTTTCAAGATGGAATTTTCTTGTCTCTAGTCAAGTGTCGTTTGACGCTTAGTGAGAACAAGAATTATGAGACTAGTTTTGGAGATAGATGTCTCATATATGCTAAGATGTGTACTAAGTTTTATATTAATTGTGCTTTTGCATAGCAAGTATACATCATATTAACCATGGCAAAGGACTTTTATTGAGGTAATGGATATACCATAGTACTTGAAAAAGACTAATCGCTATATTCTAGTTTACCAGTCATTCATGTAATGTCCTTGGGGTTACACTGACTAAGTCTTATGACTAATCAGTGATCGAGTAAGTCATCCTCATTATATGTGTTTACCTTAGGAGTATACTCCTAGTAGCTTTGATCGTATGTTTGAGTATGACTATGAGTATTTTTACTCTAGCAAAGGCTAACTCAAGGGACGCACGAGATCATAAGCTAAGCAATCACATAGAGAGATGAAATTAATTAAATATCAAGTACGCAACAAAGACATAATGATAGAAAAGATATGATCAGAGAACAACCAAGCAGATTTTTCACAGAAAATGCCTTTGTGGCAACATGTTTCAAATGTGATGTGAAATGAATTGTAGTTCGATATACCTGCTTTGTGTATAAGTGAGAGAGTTTTTTGGCAGTGGGTATACTCGAAAGCATGTTTTGAGTATAAGTGGGAGATTGTTAGGTTTAGTATACTGAAAAGCATGTTTCGAGCGAGTTCGCGCAAATAGAATCTTGCTTGTATACGGAAAAACTCTACAATCCACTTTTAACCCGTTTCAGTATTATTTGAGCAGTTTACACAAATAGAATCATTATATTATTACATTGTGTTTACTTGTGTGTTTATAAGATGTTATATAAACATTTAAATGCATAAGAAGTAAACAAAGTCTAAGTCTTTGTTTTAGTAGACCGGTTGTGGGCCGCGTCCAATTTAAGGTAACACGGTCAGTTCTGAACTAAGAAAAATAAAAATTTCACAACCTAGATAGGCCTAGACTACCTATCGTGAAAGGTTGCAATGTCAGTCCGATTATTTCTAAGCCTTATTGAAATAAGATGACGTTGGTGTGGTATAACACTGAATTGGATCTAAACGGCAAGACAAATATTTATGCTATCTATTGAAAGACGAGGTCTTGATAATTAATTTCTTAATCAATGTACGTTAGCATTGAGAATACGATATTGAGTATCTACTACTTTGACTTACCAAAGGTGCGGGTTTTTCGTCACCCAACGATCCAGGTATATTGGGTAGTGGTGATCATTATCTAGCGGTGCTAGGATTGTTATTAGGTTGAATCGTGCGCGAGGTGAGTCTCGTTTGATAATGTCCTCAAGATGATCTTGAACAAGGTTTTATTATTCGGAAAGTGGTCAGTTAGAGTTTTATTACTCTATGAATAATAAATAAGTGTTTCTTGCTAAGTCCACTATTGGAATTAATAAGATGTTAATTAATTAAGTTCATAGCAGACTTTAATTAATTAATGGACATTTATATCTTAAGCGTGGGAAATAAATAATAAAAAAAATAGAAACCCGGATTACTTGTAATTTCGGATTTGGATGGGGAGTTCATTATTACTTCTGTAGTGGCTGCTCGTAATATTTCAATATAAGCTTGTATTAAATTGCGGGTTCAATATAATTAGTAAAAAGCTAAACCTTCCATAGATCCCTGACTTGGCCCAATATGTAACTGTTATAAATAGGAGAATAAAGGAGACAGAAAATTGATTGATTTCATAATGAAATTTTCGCCCCTCTCTAACTAGTAGAGGAGATCGAATTTTTCAGCTCTCCTCCGAGAGAAAGTTCTGTCTTCTTTATTCGAGTCCTAGTGTTTCGACAAGATCATCCCACCCTTATTTCGGAATACAGTTCGGGACACCAGTCAGAAGATCCGTGGTCTAGTATTGAAGATCATCGTGGAGAAGGCGCGAGCAATCGACGATTATTTGGAGAATCAAATCGGTAACTCTAAACCGTAGTATTCATGTTTAGGATTTACATTATATGAGTATGAATTATTTGCGTTCTAGCATGCAATTCTATGTTAACATGTGAATTGATTAATCCCACAATCTGTCAAATAGATCCTACGTGTGATTTATTTATTTTGTAAAAGTCTTCCGTTGTGCAAGGGGCTCCAAAACCACAACACAGACCCAGACTTACGCCTTTGCAAAAGTGCACGGTTGCGCTCCGGCAGTTGGCCCACGGCATCACGACGGACATGTTCGATGATTACATTCACGTCGGGGAGACAACTAGCCGCGAGTGCCTGGAGAATTTTTGTAGGGGAGTTGTGGAGGCGTATAGCAACATATATTTGCGAAAGCCGACTGCTGAGGATTGCCAGGCCCTTATGAAGATGCACGAGACGATGCACGACTTTCCTGGAATGCTAGGGAGCATCGATTGTATGCACTGGGAAGAATTTCCTGACGGCGTGGAGAGGCCAATTTACTAGTGGATACAAGGGCAGCCACCCGACGATGATCCTCGAAGCCGTCGCTGACCATCGGCTTTGGATCTGGCATGCTTACTTCAGTGTAGCAGGGTCGAACAACGACATCAACGTCCTCAACTAATCCAACCTCTTCACCGAGCAATGCAATTGCAACGGCCCGGCCATCGAGTTCACTGCCAATGGATGCCAATATCATATGGGGTACTACTTGGCTGATGGCATATACCAAATGTGGCCTGTTTTTGTAAAGACGATCAGCTGCCCAATGGGTGACAAGAGAGTTTTATTTGAGCAAAAGTAGGAGGCTGCGTGGAAGGATGTGGAGCGGGCATTTGGTGTGCTCCAAGCGCGGTGGGCAATAGTGAATGGTCCAGCGCGTTTCTGGTTCAAGGAAGTCATCGCCGATGTCATATATGCTTGCCTCATCTTGCATAACATGATAGTCGAATATGATGGTGGAAGAGTCACCGATTGGGGCGATGATGAAGGTGGATCTAGCTCCAGCACGGCGAACCCGCCCCACGATCGAGGATTACCGATGGGCTTCATTGAGGTTCTATCTAGACAGGCCTCAATGCGCAACCAACAAGACCATGCTCAGCTCATGAACGACATGATTGCAGAAGTTTGGAACCGTAACCGCCATTGAAAATTTGTAGTTTTTTTATATAGTACTGTAACCTTTGAACTTTCAATGAAATGAAGTTTTTTTTCCAATTTTTGTAGTGTTTTAAATATTCAAATAAATAAAATGCTTAGGGTGGACTATAGGGCGGCCTATAGGGAATCCCACTGCAGGTGAATGGGTAGGAGGATAAAATGTTAATGTGGCGGAGCATAGGGCGCCCTATAGAGCGGACTATAGGGCACCCCATTGTGGATGCTCTTATGCATTTTTGAACTTTTAATCCCCTATCTCTTGTGACTAGTCCAACATGCAATTAATTGAGTTTTCAAATAACAGCTCATAGAGTACATCAATTTTCATTTAAAGCGATTAGGGCATCCACAATGGGGCGCCCTAAGGCGCGCCCTATGGCGCGCCACGTCAGCAGTTTTATCCTCCTACCCTCCCACCTGCAATGGGGTCCCCTAAGGCGCACCCTATATGTTTTAATATTATTTTGTTAATTAATTTAAATGTTTTCAAATATATAATGCAAACTAATTTAAAAGCACAACGAGAAACCAAAAACCGGTGAATATTGCATTAATAAATATACAAAAGTTACACGATTCAAGTTGGCTAATCTACGCAATTCCCAACTTCCGGTGCAACTCATCGATCAACCCCCAGAGAATTTCGACTTCGGCGGGGTCCGTACACTTCTTGAAGGCCTTATGCGTCTGCAACAACGTCTTCGCCATCGAGGCTGCTGCCAACGACTCATATGCGGCGGCCATCACGCTCGGGGCCGGGATCGGGACTGGGATCGGCGATGGCGCGGCGGCGGTCTAGGATGATGTCGCCGCCGCCTTCGCCTTGGCCTTCGCAGCCTTGACGCCTATGGGACGCAGGGAGGACATCAGTGTGCCGGTACTATCGTCCTCCATGTACGTCCTGTTGAGGTCCACCGGACAATTTCCGCTTTCGCTGCTCGTGTAACCACCAGCTTCGGTGGTCTTCATCTTCTTTGTCGCCCCGGTGTGCACAATCCCGCCTTTGAACTTCTGCTTGTCCCTCAAGAGCGCCCAGATGGCCTCGTGCTTGAAGTCGCCGTACAGGGACTGGTACGACAACAGTGCTTTAGCGCGCACGTCGCTCAAGCTCTCGCCGCTCCCCTGCTCCCTCGCGCACTTCTCGTACTCCGACGAGAAAAGGTTGATTTGTCTCTTCACCTGGTCCCAATGCTTGCGGAGCTGCTCCCGTTGGCGCTTGTACGCGCTCGGCGGCTTCGCCGCATTGTAGCGCTCGGCGATGCACTCCCAGTACGCCTGCTGCCTCTGGTTGTTCGCGAATATCGGGTCCTCCGATGTATCCACCCAACACCTCGCCAATACGAGGGTCATCCGGCTGGTAGTTTATACGGCCGGGGGCGTACAATTCACGTACTCCCGGAGGTGGAAACTTCTGCGCGCGCTGTCGGTTCTGCTTCTTTTTCGCTGGGGCGGAAGCGGATGAGGTGGCTTCGGCGGCGGCGGATGTGGTGTCGTCGGTGGCGGCGGCGTGTCGGGAGGGGGCGACGGGTCGGTTTGGTGACGGCTCCATGTCACACAAACTGTACGATTATGTGCTGAATTCGGGATCGTACTGTGCGTTGGCGTCGAATGGCCGATATTCGTCGGGTTTTGTACCCAGCCAACGCGCCTCCCCAAACATCGGACTGTTGGGACTTGCATCCATTTTGTTGAAATAATAAAAATGTGAGTTTCGAGAGTGAAATCGTGAAAATGAAACATTACAAATGAAGGTGGGGTAGAGGTATTTATACAAAAATAAAAAACGCGTGGCATCGTCCGCCGATCCCGCAATGGGGCACCCGATGGCGCGGACTATAGCCAATCGTCCGCCGAGCCCACAATGGCGCGGACGATATGCCATCGTCCGCGCTTCAACCGCGGACGATGCATCGGGCGTGGGCGTAGGGCGCGGACGATGGCACGCATCGGGCATGCCATCGGGCGTCCCATTGTGGATGCCCTTATTATATATCTACATCAATTCCACTTTAAAGCGATTATATATCTATTTATATATCTATCTAGTCACTAGATCTAGGACATAAATGATTACGATTAATTTTCGGAGTCAAAACAATCAAATAATTTATTCCACAATGAAGTTAAGATGAAGACATTCAACCAAAATGTTGCAGTTTTGAAAATTCGTGAAGGAAATGTAGTTCCCAAACCAAGTTGACGGACAAACTTCAACTTAAATTGAAGTCGATACCACAACCACACTCTTTTGGCCCGAAATTCGCAAAATACCTCTACGAATTTTACAATTGAAATCTATACTAATCTAAAGTGCAAGTTTGATGAAAAGTCCTTAATGTCCTTTTTGGAGGGAAAATGGAAAGATGACGTGTCTTCTACTCAAAAATAATTTTTTAAGGCAAAAACAATTGGACAAATAATAGCCCAATAAAATGCTAACTTCTTGAAGAAGTGTTAAAACACATTTAAATAGTGCACTACCATTAAAATTTTTTTATAATTAAGTTATTAAATTTATATATTAATTAGCCTTATATTTGAGTTAAATTGGAATTGTGCTAGAGAGTTTTGTTTGCCTTCCATTTACTTAGGTTAAAATTTAGATTTAATCATTTATTGCAATACTTTTTCTCCTAATTAATTCACAAGTTAAACGACAACACATATATGTAATGCTTACAATTTCCATTCTATATTTACTCAATTAAAGTTTTTAGTTCTTATATTTTAATTCGCCTCTAATTAAACAATGCTACTAAGTTTATAGATTAAACTAAGGATAAGATGACATTATATATATTTAAAATTAAATCTAACTTAGTATAACTTCTTAATATAAAGAATATTGTAAATTCTCACATTATTCAAAACAAACAAGATGCATAAAATATTATCGTTATTTTAAGTGATAGTGGTAATTTACTTTTTATACATATATGTGGCGGGAAGTAAGAAATTTATTCTTTCCAATATAAAAAATTCATTTAGTCTTTGGAAATGTATATCATGTTATGCTATGGTCTGAAATTAAAAAAAAGAAATAAACATTCAACTAAAATGTGATTATTGGATAATACAAATTTTCTAACTTGACTTCTCAAAGAAGTTTTAAATTTATATGATTTAAATTATTCATATATTTAATGTGGATATGATTAATATTCCATATATTTTTTTCAAATTAATTTTTTATAAATTAAGCTATTAAATTTATATATTAATTTACCTTTTATTTGGATTAATGACTTGCATAGCACTTTCAATAAACATCTTTACTCACTCATATTTTCTTTATTTGTATATCTTATTCTAATTAATTCATACTCTTTGATCATTAGCCACACATCTTATTTTTGTCATTAATTTTATTGTTTTTACTTCTCTTAGATTATAAATTAAAATTGCATAAATGTTTCATTCACTGGGGAGTAGTAAATTCTTCATTTTGAGTGAGACAAGATAAGTACATTTCTGTTTTTTTAAATCTCGCTTTCAATTCTTATTTTCTATATATTTATTATATTTTATATTCATTATTTGAAACTCTTATGTCTCGTGCATAGCTCGGGTGTTAATACTAGTTGAACCAAACTTGAAGATATTGGGGATACAATTGTAAATGTAATTAAGATTCAAAATGGCAGTATTTTCTTATTTTAAAAACAGTGCATTGGGTTACACATAGGACGCTCGACGAGCCATGATATTTACGAAAACTTTTAAAATTAAATACTTTTAAATTTCGGGCAATGTTCATGGTTTTTGTTACTATTTCTCCTAAATTATAATTAATCCAAAAAATAAATCTACAAATTGAGATATTGAGATGTATTCCCCATTTCGATACAAAGGAAATGGGTGTGAAATTATTGGGTGTGAAATTATTTTCTGGTTTATCATGCTTTAGTTGCAGATTTTGTCGACGAAATTTTAGCGGGTTTTGATATTTGTTTCGTCTCGCAGATACATTATGATGAAGAGAGGCCGACCGTCAAGATCTCAACCAACGCCGGCCGAAGGTGAGGGATCTATTTCATTTGCATGTAGAATTCCTGGTGTTGATGTACATCATTTAGTATTCCTTGGCACATTCGTCGGCGGTTTTTTTGTAAATGGGGGGTTGGTGAATGTAATTTTCTGTTGTGCATTACTTGATTGATTGGGTACATTATTAGTCACTTTTTACACATTATTCGTCAAGTATTATCCATTATTTGACTGATTGTATATACGGGTGATTGGGTTAATGCAATATTCCTATGCGCATTAATTGATTGAATCTATACATTATTTAACTATTAGTATTCATTATTTATCAATTAATAGGTATTATTTGACTACTTGTGTACATGGGTGAATGGGTGAATGCAATATTTCTGTGTGCATTATTTTATTGAATCTGTACATTATTTAGCTAGTAATTTACATTATTTGTCAAGTATTGAGCATTATGTGATTGCTTGTGTACATGAGTGAATAGGTGAATGCATTATTCCTGTGTGCATTTTTTGATTGAATATGTACATTATGTAGCTAGAAGTTTACATTATTTATCAAGTATTAAACATTATTTGATTGTTTGTGTACTTGGGTGAATGGCTGAATGCAATATTCTTGTGTGCATTATTTTATTGAATCTGTACATTATTTAGCTAATAGTTTACATTATTTATCAAGTATTGGGTATTATGTGACAGCTTGTTTACATGGGTGAATAGGTGAATGTCATATTCCTTTGTGCATTATTTGAATGCCTTTGTACATTTATCTATTTTTATACATTACTTCTCAAGTATTATGCATTATTTGACTGCTGGTGTATATGAATCTAGTTGGTGCAATGTAATATTCCGTTGTGCATTATCTGATTGCTTCTGTACATTATTTAGCAAGTATTATACATCGACCATCAAGTATTATACATTCAATCATGTTCTGATGTTGTATGTTAGACAGCAGTGAAGCAACTTAGATTGGACATCGACGAAGCGGTCGATGATGTAATTCCAGTTGGAATTGCCCAGAAATTCCGGGAGAGATTAGCAGAGGCCGGGACAAGTACAACTTAGGAAGAGCCTGAGCATAGGAAACCAAGGGGGAGGAAGGTCGACCATCTATACAGCCTCAGATATGTCTAAGAAATAATCGGACTGACATTGCAACCTTTCACGATAGGTAGTCTAGGCCTATCTAGGTTGTGAAATTCTTATTTTCCTTTGTTCAGAACTGACCGTGTTACCTTAAATTGGACGCGGCCCACAACCGGTCTACTAAAACAAAGACTTAGAGTTTGTTTACTTCTTATGCATTTAAATATTTATATAACATCTTATAAACACACAAGTAAACACAATGTATTAATATACTGATTCTATTCGTGCAAACTGCTCAAATAATACTGAATCTAGTTAAAAGTAGATTGTAGAGTTTTTCCGTATGCAAGCAAGATTCTATTTGCGCGAACTCGCTCGAAACATGCTTTTCAGTATACTAAACCTAACAGTCTGCCGATGCCATCCTCTCGATATTGAAAGTATTCATCACTTGCCTCCAACGTTTGGACAATGCTGAGAAAAAGATCTCGTCGCATTCTAAAATGACGGTGAAAAACCATCGGGCCCCACCGTGGTTGCTCGGCAAAATAGTCTGTGAACAAATGTTGGTGAGCTACGCCGTGCTCGCGTCGGACAAACGTCCGATGTCAAATCGGCCTCGGGATCTGCGCCGTCGCCTGGGCCTACTCGGCCCTTCCGCTCCATTTCGGCCAACCATTCCACCGCAGCCTCATGAACGCAATCGAATAAGGCTCGAGTAATTCCCTCCGATGTACTCCAGTCGTTACCGAGTCTCATTTTTTTTAGTGAGAAAGTATGGAGTGAAATATTGGTGTGTGGGGAAAGTGAGAGATGGGAGAGAATTATTGGTGTGGGAAATGGAAGAGAAATGGGGGTTTAAATAGATAAAAAATTTGAAAAAAAAAGAAAAAGAAGGAAAACACGTTGCATCGTCCGCGGTATCGTCCACGTCGCCCGCAGTGGGGCGGATGATATTGCGGACGATGCCTGGTCAAAGGCCTATCATCCGCGGACGAAGCATAGGGTGCGGACGATGGATGTGCCATCGTCCGCCCCACCGTGAATGCTCTAACATGTTTTATTCAAGTAATTGGGCTCAAGAATTATTCAAGAGCACCATTAGAAATGATGATTTGACCTGAAGTTGTATTAATTTAATTACATGCAAAGCATAAATTAAAGCCTAATGAAAACCCTCTTTGTTGGATATATATATATATATATATATATATATATATATATATATATATATATATATATATATAGGGGAGCGTTATTCTCCTTTTCACATCTTAGATCATTTTTCCTTCTTAATATTACGCGTTAGATCTAAGGCATCAACGGATCAGATTGATTCTATAAAACTTGTTCCGTGTTGCATTATAGAAGGTGGTTGTATGCATTACAGGGTTATTATTGATTTCCTTTTTGTATCTTTTGTTCTTTGTTCTTTTTAATCTCAGCCCCACGATTTTGTCATCCGACGGTTAGATTGGTGCCACGTGTCATTTAATAATGCAGATTTTCAGTTGAATAATGCACACCGACTAATAATGCACTATTATAGTGTAATAATGCAGATTTTCAATTGAATAATGCACACCGACTAATAATGTACCATTATATTGTAATAATGCAGATCATCTGAACCGTTGATGAATGAGATCTAACGGCCCATATTAAGAAGAATAAAGGATCTAAGTGATGAAAAGGAGAATAACGCTCCCATATATATATATATATATATATATAGGGATGTACTCATATCCTTTTTCCACATTTTCTCAAATCTCCTTCTTCATCTCAGCCGTTTATTTCCAAGATCCTACGGCCTAAATTATTGGCTTTTACAATTAAATTAAATACACTAAATTGTTTGTTATGGTAACTTCCATGATTTTATCCTTTGAAGATCTTGGCGGTTATCTTCTAAAATCACACCCACCAAACGTGTTTCTCTCCCTACTCCGTCGCTGAACTCTTTCTCTCTCCCTATTCCACGCTGCAATGAAACCGTATTATTGTCTTAAATTATTTAGTGCACCATAGAGGAAGCCGATACACATAATGCACCAAATTGTACTACGTAATGGATGTTATGGGTTATATAATGCACGATGTGTGAACTGTAATGTATAAGTGTTCTGAGCCGTTTTGTTTGTTTATGTTATACAATTTCACGAATATTTTAAGATTGGCACTGTTTGCTTGTTTGGGGCACGTTTCACTCATTCCCCAAGGGTTTAGCAATCCTTGAGGCTAGGGTGTAGTATGATTCAAGCAATGCAACCGTAACTAAAGTACACGAGTATCAGTCCTTCTTCTATGGTTTAGTTATCAGCGTCGCTAGGGTAGTAGTTTAAGCCGATACACATAATGCACCAAATTGTACTAGGTAATGCATGTTATTGACTATATAATGGACGATTTGTAAACTACAATGTATATGTTTTCTGAACCGTTTTGTTTGTTTATGTTGTACAATTATATGAATAGTTTAAGATTGGCACCGATTGCTTGTTTGGGGCACGTTTCAATTATTTCCCAAGGGTTTAGCAATCCTTGGGGCTAGGGTGTAGTATGGTTTAAGCAATGCAACCGTAACTAAAGTCCACGAGTATCAGTCCTTCCTCTGGGGGTAGTATTAATCGATAAATGTAATGTACAAATAATACTGTAAAATGTAATATATCTAATCAGTGATGGACAATGTATGTACTGTAATGCATAATTTTTCCTGATATGTTTTTGTTATGATTGTATACAGCAATTTAGTTTGCTCAGCACTTCCCCACCAGTGGCTGAAATAAGATGACGTTGGTGTGGTATAGCACTGAATTGGATCTAAACGGCAAGACGAGTCTTTAAGCTATCTACTGAAAGACAAGGGCTTGATAATTAATTTCTTAATCAATGTATGTTAGCATTGAGAATACGATATTGAGTATCTACTACTTTGACTTACCAAAGGTGCGGGTTTTTCGTCACCCAACGATCCAGGTATATTGGGTAGTGGTGACCATTATCTAGCGGTGCTAGGATTGCTATTATATTGAATCGTGCGCGAGGTGAGTCTCGTTTGATAATGTTCTCAAGAGGATCTTGAACAAGGTTTTATTATTCGGAAACTGGCCAGTTAGAGTTTTATTACTCTATGAATAATAAATAAGTGTTTCTTGCTAAGTCCACTCTTGGAATTAATAAGAGGTTAATTAATTAAGTCCAACATACTTTAATTAATTAATGGACATTTATATCTTAAGCGCGGGAAATAAATAATAAACAAAATAGAAACCCGGATTACTTGTAATTTCGAATTTGGATGGGAAGTTCAATATTACTTCTGTAGTGGCAGCTCGTAATATTCCAATATAAGCTTGTATTAAATTGTGGGTTTAATTTAATTAGTAAAAAGCTAATTGGGGGAGCCCATATCCAAAACCTTCCATAGATCCCTGACTGGGCCCAATATGTAACTATTATAAATAGGAGAATAAAAGAGACAAAAAATTGATTGATTTCATAATGAAATTTTCGTCCCTCTCTAACTAGTAGAGGAGATCGAAATTTTCAGCTCTCCTCCGTGAGAAAGTTCTATCTTCTTTATTCGAGTCCTAGTGCTTCGATAAGATCAGCCCACCCTGATTTCGGAATACAGTTCGGGACACCAGTCAGAAGATCCGTGGTCTAGTATTGAAGATCATCGTAGAGAAGGCGCGAGCAATCGACGATTCTTTGGAGAATCAAATCGGTAACTCTAAACCGTAGTATTCATGTTTAGGATTTACATTAAATGAGCATGAATTATTTGCGTTCTAGCATGCAATTCTATGTTAACATGTGAATTGATTAATCCCATAATCTGTCAAATAGATCCTACGTCTAATTTATTTATTTTGTACAAGTCTTCCGATGTGCAAGGGGAACAATTGGTATCAGAGCCAATTTTTTACTCTGATTATGTGGATTAATTTCATTTTACGTGAATTGTTTGAATGCAAGATGTCAATTACATATGCGATGGTTTTGTCAAATTGCGTAAATTAATTATGGATGTTCAAGAATCAACCGGTTCTCATTATAATTCGCATGTTTTTGTTCAAACCTATATGTAATGATGACATGTATGATTTATTATTGATATATGTAATGATTACATGGTAATTAATAAATCATGAATCAATTCGTACATTTTGTGCGTGATTTGATTCAAATCAAAACCGTGTTTTTGCTCGTTGGCAAAATCCCCGGCTGCTTCGGAATTGGGTGTTATATCGCCGCGATTTCGCGGTGAAGAGGAAACACTGATTATACCGCAGCGGCGCAAGGAGGATGTCCGATTGAGTGGGAGCCATTCGTGGGCAGTTTCCCGGACTAGAGATGGACAGCGTTGGGGAACAACGACGCAGCAGCAGCGCCGGAGATGAGAGCTAGCTGTTCCGTACAGCATGGCCGGTGGCTGCAGAGACGACGACGTCGCAGTAGCGACGACGACACAGCAGCGGTAATCAGGCAGTATCTCTGGAGGAGCGACGTCGACGCATCAGCGTTAGAGGTGTCTGGCTCAGCGAGCTCGCGAGACGAGTAGAAGCAGTCGCGAATTGGGCAGGCTCCGGACTAGGGCTGTTTGGGTTCAAGCTGGACAGTGTCGCTTCAGCTAAGAGTAACCCAATAGACTGCCCAGGTGGTCCGATCAGCAGCTCATAGATAGCTGCGGGCTCAGTGGGAGTGCAGCGGTGCTGAATTAGGGTAATTTCCAAATTTGATTAGGGTTTCCAAATCCTTGGATTCAATTTTGGAAATAATTCAAGATAAATATGAAAATAACATTTGAATATATCTGAAGGATTTTATGTATTATATAAGATTTGATTTGGTATAAAGATTAATTAGATTCTTTCCTTATTTTATGGATTTATATGGATTTTATTCCTAGATGAATCCTAGTTATATTTGGAAATTAATAATCTAATTTTTATCTATATCCTATGGACATATATGGATTTATTCCTACACAAATCCTAGTTGGATTTAGATAATGATAATATTATTTTATTATTATCCTATGAGTTTATATGAATTTATTCATAGATAAATTATAGATGGATTTGGATAGTGATATAATAATATTTTATCCTTATCGTATAGATTTATATGGATTTGTTCCTAGATAAATCTTGGATAGATCTGAATAATTATAATATAATGTTATCTTATTCTATGGATTTATATGGATTTACTCCAAGATAAATTCTAGATGAATTATGATAAAGATTTATATTAACTTATTTTATCCTATGGATTTGAATAGATTTAATTCTATTAAGTCTAATCTTAGATGGATTAAAATAAGCATTAATCCAAGTTATCCTTATCTTTTGGATTTATATCCTAGATATATTAGGATAAAGATAATGTATAAGAAAATCATTATTTAATTGGATTTAGATAAATTTATTTATCGAATAAATCATAAGTAATGTTTGATATATTCTAGATGTCTATTCTAAATAGAATTAAGATTTGTATAAATCTTGGTTGATTGGATTTTATTTATCGTATGGATTATTATGGAATCGTTTCTATCTAGTAATATCCTAGAACGATTTCAATAATGATAATCATATATCAACGTTATCTTGAATTGAAGGATTTGATTTTATCGAAATAATATCTAGAATAATCCTAAATGAATTTAGATAGTTAACACTATCTTGATAAATCCTAAATGAATTTGGATAATCATTATCCAAGATAAAACTTAATTACTTAATTTTAAATAATTGCCGTTAATTATCCAGCGTGTTAAAATGTCATGCATTAAATGGATTTATCTGTTTATTTGGTATTTATCTTTATAAGTGGATTATCTGCCTTATCTGCTTATGTGATAATTATGCAAAAACCATATAAAATATCTAAGCGATAATTACAACAAGTGCGTTGTATATGGTCTCCAACAATTGGTCTGCAATTTATGAAGTTTTTTTCTAATATTATCGCCACCCGCTCTGTGGGGACAATAATCCTAAGAAATAGCGCGTTCATGAGGGCGGACATCTCAAAAATAAATAGTATGAACTAGAATGTGGTTTCCAATTTTATCGCCACCTGCTATGTGGGGACAATAATCCTAAGAAACTGCGAGATTCAGAAGTTCACACAGGATTTATAAGATAGCTTGATAGCAACACATGAGCATTGTTATGGGAGTGTGTTGTAGAAATGAGACACTGTAATGCTAAATTCGTTGGTCTTGCTTAGGCAACATTAGGCGGCCATGCCATTTTGTGGTCTCTGGACTATTCATCGGTGTTGTGACCAGTAAAATTGTAAGATTTTAATGCGTATTGACTTCCCCTGGAGGGTACAAAATTTTAATTTTACAGTTGCATGATACATAATTGTTTTGTGGTTATTTGCGATTATGTATTGAGCATAAGTATGTGATAATAAGTTTAATTGCCAAATCTTCATTATGTCATTTAATATTTTGTCTCGGTCCTTAAAGAAATAAACTCGAATGCCAAAATTATGTAGACTAGAAACGTAAATGGATAAGATTCTCATCACTAAAACTTGGAGTTTATTCTCACTTATTCATGTCCTCCATTTCTCGACATAATTCCACGAAGATTGTTCGAGAATGCATTTTGCATGTATTTGACAAGTTCTTTGAGGAATAAGGTCAAGCTATTTTCTTTTAAGTAGCACGAAAAGTCTTGGTTAGTGACGATGAAAGATGGATATCAATAGAATCTGTCAAGATGATTCGATTCGAATATCCTAGAGGAACAGAATGTTTTGAGCAATCTTTTGATCACTCGAATAGTTTTCTGGCTCAAGTCATCGCCTAAAGTAATAAGAAATGACTAGTAGAAGGTTTAACTGACAAGTAGAAAACCTTCAGAACATTAGTCGTTATATTACTGTTAGAGGAAAGTAACATGATTGATGATGAATTCATCAAGGCTGCAGTTTTCCTAATTCCTAGTTCATTTGGACAAAAGACTAGATAAAGAAATGAAAGAGTCTGAATTGTCATCAAAGTTTGTTTAAAAGCGCGTGAAGATGCTTTGTAAGTTGGATTGACCTCTTTTAAAAAAGGACAATAACTTACATGACAATGCAACTTCTAAGTAAGAGATCTTGATCCAGTTAGGCTTTTGTTGCAGTGGGAGCTATTTTTGCTCAATTATTGTTTTATGGTTGATGTTTAAGGCATCATAGTATTGAAACAATAAAAATGCAACAAGTTTGAGTATGAAACAACACATCAACTTCTTAAACAATGAATGATAAAGTATTTATGGCTCTTAGTCTTAAGGCCAAGAAAACACTTAGCTATTGTTCAAAATGATCTAGACCTTCAAGATTTTAACAACTTGTTTGTTAAATAGCTTGAAAGTCGAGTATGTCTGTTTGATGCATTGTAAGTTAGAATCATTTGATTCAGAACGCTTACGGAAGTGCAACATAGAAAGACTAGCAAGTCTCAATGGTTTGCACCATAAAGAGACGAGCAATGGGTTATGATCAGTAGTGGGAGTCAAATCTCCATTGACGAATCCAAGCATTCTTCTAAAGAATGGGATAGTTATGTTAGAAGGAATCGAAGTCTTTCTAAGACAAGTTTGATTAAATGATGAGTTGTACTCATGAAAATCTTATCATTGGTGGGATAAGCGTTAGATATAATGAGATACACCTTAAAGAAACTACCAACATCAGTACCTTCTACAAAACACGAGTTGTGGACTAAACCGACTCTAGTCTAGCACATCTCAAGGTGTAATGTTGTTCCAATGCATGTTGGAAATGTATCCAAGTAATTGGAGTTGAGTACTAAGGTATGTTTTAAGGTTATCCCAAATAATGTAAGATTATAAGTTCTGTAATCTTCAAAGATAGAATTCTTGTATGAAGATCAGGAGATGATCTATAAGCCTAACAATGTGATAACTCTCAAGAGAGATATCAGATTTCCACATTACCAAGGAGTCATACCATTAGAAACTTTTGCACTAATCAAATCAACTTCAACACCTAAGATTGTAAGAACCATGTCGTGGAGAAAGTTATGACAATTCTACGAACGTTGCGCAGTGCAGTCAAAGCTGACGGGAATTTATGCGGAAATTCACGGAAGAAAAGAAATTATTATATTGTGAAGCCAAATCTCTCCTATTTCTTGTACGGCATGAAATTTATCAAAAATAAACTTTTTCCATCCTATAAATACCTCTGAACCTAATTCATAATTTTTATCTCAGAGCCTCCGATCCTTCTCCCTCTCTACACTTCTTCCATTCCATATCCCACCCTTAAATTCATCCATCTTCCATTGGAGCGGAGTTCTGCTGATCCAGGCAAGAGAAGACTGAAGATTGAAGTTTCAACCTTGGGTTTTATCAATTTCTTTCATGTCTCGTACTTTATTTGTAGTTTTTACTTGTGTATGAGTTAAACATCAATTGTGGAATTTTTGGTGAAGATATTCGATTGATTTTCCTTTTTGGCTCTTGTAGTTATTTGATTTATCCTTGCGATTTCTATATTCAATTGATTAGCTACCTCTTGAATACATGTTAGAGTTGATTAGAGTACTCGGGAGACGAAATAGTTGACTTGGAAAATGGATAATTCACACTCTAATTCAATAGAACTCGGGAGAGTTGAGGTTTCACGTGAGGTCATTGGTCTTAACGATCTTTTAGGAGTTAGATGTTAGAGATTTAAAGGGGACTTTGATTTCAACACCTAATCTACGGATTTCTTACCTCGGGAGAGAGTTTAATCCAGTTAAGTGACCGACTTAATAACTCTAGAGACCGTAATTCAAGAAAGTCGATTATGTTTTGGATCCTAATATTCTACATTCCTATGCCAACTTTGTATCATTGTTTATATGCTTTCTTTTTATTTGTTTATTTAATTTTCAGTTTAGTTTAATAAAATCAAACCAAAAAAAAAACATATGTGTCTTTAAATAGTATATGACGCTTAGTATATGATAGTCAGTTGCAATCTTATTCCCTATTTTCGATATCCCGGTACTGACCTTTAGCTATACTAGATCTACCCTGTAAACTTGCAGGTATTTTTAGTGCTAATAAATAGTGCATCGTGGATCTCAAATGGCTAGACAATGACAATGGGTTATACCCAAAGAGAACAATCTTCTTCCTGTCGTTGTGCCAGGTTTAATTCGATCATGCTCCCATAATTAGAATGTATGTATCATGATTGTCAAGATAGCTTTCTATTAATAGAAGTCTTGACGAAATCATCTACATGGAACATCCTAATGGGTATGTAACACATGATTAGAAGCTTGTGAAGACCTTTGTGGTCTTAGGCATGCATCTAAATCAGAATATATGTGTTTTGTCAAGATTGTCAAATGTTTGGAATTTGACATGTGCCCTTAAGTCAGTTGTAAGCACAAGGAAGCTGAAAGTGCATTAAATATGGTATTAGTGGTACTCTACGATGATGAAATCTATAAAAGTTGCAAACAACTAATATTGGCATCTAGCGTAGGAAACTGGTTGTCTACCCAGTTTAAGATAAAGGATTTAAGAGAAACTAATTACATTCTAAGCATCTAAGTCTTTAAGATTGCTAGAAAGAATGTTGAGATTCTCTTAGGAATCATATATCTATACATTGCTTGGAACATTTTAGCATTAAAATTTCCATGCAAAGGTTTTTACCTTTCAAGATGGAATTTTCTTGTCTCTAGTCAATTGTCATTTGACGCTTAGTGAGAACAAGAATTATGAGACTAGTTTTGGAGATAGATGTCTCATATATGCTATGATGTGTACTAAGTTTGATATTAGTTGTGCTTTTGCATAGCAAGTATACATCATATTAACCATGGCAAAGGACTTTTATTGAGGTAATGGATATACCATAGTACTTGAAAAGACTAATCGCTATATTCTAGTTTACCAGTCATTCATGTAATGTCCTTGGGGTTACACTGACTAAGTCTTATGACTAATCAGTGATCGAGTAAGTCATCCTCATTATATGTGTTTACCTTAGGAGTATACTCCTAGCAGCTTTGATCGTAAGTTTGAGTATGACTACGAGTATTTTTACTCTAGCAAAGGCTAACTCAAGGGACGCACGAGATCATAAGCTAAGCAATCACATAGAGAGATGAAATTAATTAAATATCAAGTACGCAGCAAAGACATAATGATAGAAAAGATATGATCAGAGAACAACCAAGCAGATTTTTCACAGAAAATGCCTTTGTGGCAACATGTTTCAAATGTGATGTGAAATGAATTGTAGTTCGATATACCTGCTTTGTGTATAAGTGGGAGAGTTTTTTGGCGGTGGGTATACTCGAAAGCATGTTTTGAGTATAAGTGGAAGATTGTTAGGTTTAGTATACTGAAAAGCATGTTTCGAGCGAGTTCGCGCAAATAGAATCTTGCTTGTATACGGAAAAACTCTACAATCCACTTTTGACCCGTTTTAGTATTATTTGAACAGTTTACACAAATAGAATCATTATATTATTACATTGTGTTTACTTGTGTGTTTATAAGATGTTATATAAACATTTAAATGCATAAGAAGTAAACAAAGTCTAAGTCTTTGTTTTAGTAGACCGGTTGTGGGCCGCGTCCAATTTAAGGTAACACGGTCAGTTCTGAACAAAGAAAAATAAGAATTTCACAACCTAGATAGGCCTAGACTACCTATCGTGAAAGGTTGCAATGTAAGTCCGATTATTTCTAAGCCTTATTGAAATAAGATGACGTTGGTGTGGTATAACACTGAATTGGATCTAAATGGCACGACGAGTATTTATGCTATCTACTGAAAGACGAGGTCTTGATAATTAATTTCTTAATCAATGTATGTTAGCATTGAGCATACGATATTGAGTATCTACCACTTTGACTTACCAAAGGTGCGGGTTTTTCGTCACCCAATGATCCAGGTATATTGGGTAGTGGTGATCATTATCTAGCGGTGTTAGGATTGTTATTATGTTGAATCGTGTGCGAGGTGAGTCTCGTTTGATAATGTCCTCAAGAGGATGTTTTATTAGGATCATTATCTAGCGGTACAAGGTTTTATTATTCGAAAGTGGCCAGTTAGAGTTTTATTACTCTATGAATAATAAATAAGTGTTTCTTGCTAAGTCCACTCTTGGAATTAATAAGATGTTAATTAATTAAGTTCATAGCAGACTTTAATTAATTAATGGACATTTATATCTTAAGCGCGTGAAATAAATAATAATCAAAATAGAAACCCGGATTACTTGTAATTTCGGATTTGGATGGGGAGTTCAATATTACTTCTGTAGTGGTTGCTCGTAATATTCCAATATAAGCTTGTATTAAATTGTGGGTTCAATTTAATTAGTAAAAAGCTAATCGGGGGAGCCCATATCCAAAACCTTCCATAGATCCCTGACTGGGCCCAATATGTAACTATTATAAATAGGAGAATAAAGGAGACAGAAAATTGATTGATTTCATAATGAAATTTTCGTCCCTCTCTAACTAGTAGAGGAGATCGAATTTTTCAGCTCTCCTCCGTGAGAAAGTTATGTCTTCTTTATTCGAGTCCTAGTGTTTCGACAAGATCAACCCACCCTGATTTCGGAATACAGTTCGGGACACCAGTCAGAAGATCCGTGGTCTAGTATTGAAGATCATCGTGGAGAAGGAGCGAGCAATCGACGATTCTTTGGAGAATCAAATCGGTAACTCTAAACCGTAGTATTCATGTTTAGAATTTACATTATATGAGCATGAATCATTAGCGTTCAAGCATGCAATTCTATGTTAACATGTGAATTGATTAATCCCACAATCTGCCAAATAGATCATACGTCTGATTTATTTATTTTGTACAAGTCTTCCGTTGTGCAAGGGGCTTCAAAACCACAACACAGACCCAGACTTACGCCTTTGCAAATGTGCACGGTTGCGCTCCGGCAGTTAGCCCACGACATCACGACGGACATGTTCGATGATTACCTTCACGTCGGGGAGAGAACTAGCCGCGAGTGCCTGAAGAATTTTTGTAGGGGAGTTGTGGAGGCGTATAGCAACATATATTTGCGAAAGCCGACTGCTGAGGATTACCAGGACCTTATGAAGATGCACGAGACGACGCACGGCTTTCCTGGAATGCTAGGGAGCATCGATTGTATGCACTGGGAAGAATTTCCCGACGACGTGGAGAGGCCAATTTACTAGTGGATACAAGGGCAGCCACCCAACGATGATCCTCGAAGCCGTCGCTGACCATTAGCTCTGGATCTGGCATGCTTACTTCAGTGTAGCAGGGTCGAACAATGACATCAACGTCCTCAACTAATCCAACCTCTTCACCGAGCAATGTAATTGCAACGGCCCGGCCATCGAGTTCACTGCCAACGGACGCCAATATCATATGGGGTACTATTTGGCTGATGGCATATACCAAAGTTGGCCTGTTTTTGTAAAGACGATCAGCTGCCTAATGGGTGACATGAGAGTTTTATTTGAGCAAAAGTAGGAGGCTGCGCGGAAGGATGTGGAGCGCGCATTTGGTGTGCTCCAAGCGCGGTGGGCAATAGTGAAAGGTCCAGCGCGTTTCTGGTTCAAGGAATTCATCGCCGATGTCATGTATGCTTGCATCATCTTGCATAACATGATAGTCGAACACGATGGTGGAAGAGTCACCGATTGGGGCGATAATGAAGGTGGATCTAGCTCCAGCACGGCGAACCCGCCCCACGTTCGAGGATTACCGATGGGCTTCAATGAGGTTCTATCTAGACAGGCCTCAATGCGCAACCAACAAGACCATGCTTAGCTCATGAACGACATGATTGAAGAAGTTTGGAACCGTAACCGCCATTGAGATTTTGTAGTTTTTTTATTTAGTACTGTAACCTTTGAACTTTCAATGAAATGAAGTTTTTTTTTTTCCAATTTGTGTAGTGTTTTAAATATTCAAATAAATAAAATGCTTAGGGTGGACTATAGGGCGGCCTATAGGGCATCCCACTGCAGGTGAATGGGTAGGAGGATAAAATGTTAATGTGGCGCAGCATAGGGCGCCCTATAGAGCGGACTATAGGGCACCCCATTGTGGATGCTCTTATGCATTTTTGAACTTTTAATCTCATTTCTCTTGTGACTAGTCCAACATGCAATTAATTGGGTTTTCAAATAACAGCTCATATAGAGAACATCAATTTCACTTTAAAGCGATTAGGGCATCCACAATGGGGCGCCCTAAGGCGCGCCCTATGGCGCGCCACGTCAGCTGTTTTATCCTCCTACCCTCCCACCTGCAATGGGGTCCCCTAAGGCGCGCCCTATATGTTTTAATGTTATTTGGTTAATTAATTTAAATGTTTTCAAATATATAATGCAAACTAATTTAAAAGCACAACGAGAAACCAAAAACTGGTGAATATTGCATTAATAAATATACAAAAGTTACACGATTCAAGTTGGCTAATCTACGTAATTCCCAACTTCCGGTGCAACTCATCGATCAACCCCTGGAGAATTTCGACTTCGGCGGGGTCCGTACACTTCTTGAGGGCCTTATGCGTCTGCAACAACGTCTTCGCCATCGAGGCTGCTGCCAACGACTCATACGCGGCGGCCATCGCGCTCAAGGCCGGGATCGGGACTGGGATCGGCGATGGCGCGGCGGCGGTCTAGGATGATGTCGCCGTCACCTTCCACTTGGCCTTCGCAGCCTTGACGCCTATGGGACGCAGGGAGGACATCGGTGTGCAGGTACTATCGTCCTCCATGTACGTCCGGTTGAGGTCCACCGGACAAGTTCCGCTTTCGCTGCTCGTGTAACCACCAGCTTCGGTGGTCTTCATCTTCTTTGTCGCCCCGGTGTGCAGAATCCCTCCTTGGAACTTCTGCTTGTCCCTCAAGAGCGCCCAGATGGCCTCGTGCTTGAAGTCACCGTACAGGGACTGGTACGACAACAGCCCTTTAGCTCGCACGTTGCTCAAGCTCTCGCCGCTCCCCTGCTCCCTCACGCACTCCTCGTACTTCGACGAGAACAGGTTGATTTGTCTCTTCACCTGGTCCCAGTGCTTGCGGAGCTGCTCCCGTTGGCGCTTGTACGCGCTCGGCGATGCACTCCCAGTACGCCTACTGCCTCTAGTTGTTCACAAATATCGGGTCCTCCGATGTATCCACCCAACACCTCGCCAATACGAGGGTCATCCGGCTGGTAGTTTGTACGGCCGGGGGCGTACACTTCACATACTCCCGGAGGTGGCAACTTCTGCGTGCGCTGCCGGTTCTGCTTCTTTTTCGCGGGGCGGAAGTGGATGGGTGGCGTCGGCGGCGGCGGATAGGGTGTCGTCGGCGGCGGCGGTGTGTCGGGAGGGAGCGACGGGTCGGTTTGGTGACGGCTCCATGTCAGACAAACCGTACGATTACGTGCTGAATTCGGGATCGTACTGTGCGTTGGCGTCGAATGGCCGATATTCGTCGGGTTTTGTACCCGGCCAACACGCCTCCCCAAACATCGGACTGTTGGGACTTGCATCAATTTCGTTGAAATAATAAAAATGTGAGTTTCGAGAGTGAAATCGTGAAAATGAAAAGTTACAAATGAAGGTGGGGTAGAGTATTTATACAAAAATAAAAAACGCGTGGCATCGTCCGCCGATCCCGCAATGGGGCGCCCGATGGCGCTGACGATAGCCCATCGTCCGCCGAGCCCACAATGGCACGGACGATATGCCATCGTCCGCGCTTCAACCGCGGACGATGCATCGGTCGTGGGCGTAGGGCGCGGACGATGGCACGCATCTGGCGTGCCATCGGGCGTCCAATTGTGGATGCCCTTATTATATATCTACATCAATTCCACTTTAAAGCGATTATATATCTATTTATATATCTATCTAGTCACTAGATCTAGGACATAAATGATTACTATTAATTTTCGGAGTTAAAACAAACAAATAATTTATTCCACAATGAAGTTAAGATGAAGACATTCGACCAAAATGCTGCAGTTTCGAAAATTCGTGAAGGAAATGTAGTTCCCAAACCAAGTTGATGGACAAACTTCAACTTAAATTGAAGTCTATACCACAACCACACTCTTTTCGCCCGAAATTCGCAAAATACCTCTACAAATTTTACAAGAAATCTATACTAATCTAAAGTGCAAGTTATGATTAAAAGTCTTTAATGTCCTTTTTGGAGGGAAAATGGAAAGATGATGTGTCTTCTACTCAAAAATAATTTTTTAAGGCAAAAACAATTGGACAAATAATAGCCCAATAAAATGCTAACTTCTTGAAGAAGTGTTAAAACACATTTAAATAGTGCACTACCATTAAAAAAAAATTATAATTAAGTTATTAAATTTATATATTAATTAGCCTTATATTTGAGTTAAATTGGAATTGTGCTAGAGAGTTTAGTTTGCCTTCCATTTATTTATGTTAAAATTTAGATTTAATCATTTATTGCAATACTTTTTCTCATAATTAATTCACAAGCTAAACGACAACACATATATGTAATGCTTACAATTTCCATTCTATATTTACTCAATTAAAGTTTTTAGTTCTTATATTTTAATTCACCTCTAATTAAACAATGCTACTAAGTTTATAGATTAAACTAACGAATAAGATGACATTATATATATTTAAAATTAAATCTAGTATTGTAAATTCTCACATTATTCAAAACAAACAAGATGCATAAAATATTATCGTTATTTTAAGTGATAGTAGTAATTTACTTTTTATACGTATATGTGGCGGGAAGTAAGAAATTTATTCTTTCTAATATAAAAAATTCATTTAGTCTTTGGAAATGTATATCAAGTTATGCTATGGTCTGAAATTAAAAAAAAGAAATAAACAGTCAACTAAAATGTGATTATTGGATAATACAAATTTTCTAACTTGACTTCTCAAAGAAGTTTTAAATTTATATGATTTAAATTATTCATATATTTAATGTGGATATGCTTAATATTCCATATATTTTTTTCAAATTAATTTTTTATAAATTAAGCTATTAAATTTATATATTAATTTACCTTTTATTTGGATTAATGACTTGCATAGCACTTTCAATAAACATCTTTACTCACTCATATTTTCTTTATTTGTATATCTTATTCTAATTAATTCATACTCTTTGATCATTAGCCACACATCTTATTTTTGTCATTAATTTTATTGTTTATACTTCACTTAGATTATAAATTAAAATTGCATAAATGTTTCATTCACTGGGGAGTAGTAAATTCTTCATTTTGAGTGAGACAAGATAAGTACATTTCTGTTTTTTTAAATCTCGCTTTCAATTCTTATTTTCTATATATTTATTATATTTTATATTCATTATTTGAAACTCTTATGTCTCGTGCATAGCTCGGGTGTTAATACTAGTTGAACTAAACTTGGAGATATTGGGGATACAATTGTAAATGTAATTAAGATTCAAAATGGCAGTATTTTCTTATTTTAAAAACAGTGCATTGGGTTACACATAGGACGCTCGACGAGCCATGATATTTACGAAAACTTTTAAAATTAAATACTTTTAAATTTCGGGCAATGTTCATGGTTTTTGTTACTATTTCTCCTAAATTATAATTAATCCAAAAAATAAATCTACAAATTGAGATATTGAGATGTATTCCCCATTTCGATACAGAGGAAATGGGTGTGAAATTATTTTCTGGTTTACCATGCTTTAGTTGCAGATTTTGTCGATGAAATCTTAGCGGGTTTTGATATTTGTTTCGTCTCACAGATACATTATGATGAAGAGAGGCCGACCTTCAAGATCTCAACCAACGCCGGTCGAAGGTGAGGGATCTATTTCATTTGCATGTAGAATTCATGGTGTTGATGTACATCATTTAGTATTCCTTGGTGCATTCGTCGGCGATTTTTTTGTAAATGGGGGGTTGATGAATGTAATTTTCTGTTGTGCATTACTTGATTGATTGGGTACATTATTAGTCACTTTTTACACATTATTCGTCAAGTATTATCCATTATTTGACTGATTGTGTATACGGGTGACTGGGTTAATGCAATATTCCTATGCGCATTATTTGATTGAATCTATACATTATTTAACTATTAGTATTAATTATTTATCAATTAATAGGTATTATTTGACTACTTGTGTACATGGGTGAATGCAATATTTCTGTGTGCATTAGAAGTGCTGAGCAAACTAAATTGTTGTATACAATCATAACAAAAACATATCAGGAAAAATTATACATTACAGTACATACATTGTACATCACTGATTAGATATATTACATTTTACAGTATTATTTGTACATTACATTTATCGATTAATACTACCCCCCCAGAGGAAGGACTGATACTCGTGGACTTTAGTTACGGTTGCGTTGCTTAAACCATACTACACCCTAGCCCCAAGGATTGCTAAACCCTTGGGGAATAATTGAAACGTGCCCCAAACAAGCAACCGGTGCCAATCTTAAACTATTCATATAATTGTATAACATAAACAAACAAAACGTCCATTATATAGTCAATAACATGCATTACCTAGTACAATTTGGTGCATTATGTGTATCGGCTTAAACTACTACCCTAGCGACGCTGATAACTAAACCATAGAAGAAGGACTGATACTCGTGTACTTAGTTACAGTTGCGTTGCTTGAACCATAATACACCCTAGCCCCAAGGATTGCTAAACCCTTGGGGAATGAGTGAAACGTGCCCCAAACAAACAAACAGTGCCAATCTTAAACTATTCGTGAAATTGTATAACATAAACAAACAAAACGGCTCAGAACACTTATACATTACAGTTCACACATCGTGCATTATATAACCCATAACATGCATTACGTAGTACAATTTGGTGCATTATGTGTATCGGCTTCCTCTATGGTGCACTAAATAATTTAAGACAATAATACGGTTTCATTGCAGCGTGGAATAGGGAGAGAGAAAGAGTTCAGCGACGGAGTAGGGAGAGAAACACGTTTGGTGGGTGTGATTTTAGAAGATAACTGCCAAGATCTTCAAAGGAGAAAATCATGGAAGTTACCATAACAAACAATTTAGTGTATTTAATTTAATTGTAAAAGCCAATAATTTAGGCCGTAGGATCTTGGAAATAAACGGCTGAGATGAAGAAGGAGATTTGAGAAAATGTGGAAAAAGGATATGAGTACATCCATATATATATATATATATATATATATATATATATATATATATATATATATATATATATATATAGGGATGTATTCATTTCCTTTTCCTATATTTCCTCTTTTTTCCTTCTTAATATCATCCATTAGATTAGAGAAATGGACGGTCAAGATCAACATTGGGTAATTAATCTCGTGTTGCATTATTTGTCCTATTTTGTGCATTATGAGGGTACAATAGTAATCTAATAATGGCTGGAAACCGCTACGAATAATGCACCACATGGTCACGGGTAATGCATATAATTGCCTATATAATGCACAATATGTGAACTGCAATGCATACGAACAAGATGTGCTGTGTTATGATGTTTGACACACGTTTCTTGTTTCCCCTAAGGGTTTAATAAGCTTAGGGGCTAGGGTATAGTACGTAGACATGTATGTAATCTTCACATGGTAACGAGTAATGGATATAATTGACTATATAATGCACAATTTGTGAACTGCAATGCATACGAACAAGATGTGCGGTGTTATGATGTTTGACACACGTTTCTTGTTTCCCCTAAGGCTTTAATAAGCTTAGGGGCTAGGGTATAGTACGTACGCATTAATAACAAATTATAAAACGATACGAATAATTCACCAAATTGTCACGAGTAATGGATGTTATTAACTATATAATGCACAATATGTGAACTGCAATGCATACGAATAAGATGTACCATGTTATGATGTTTGACACACGTTTCTTGTTTCCCCTAAGGGTTTAATAAGCTTAGGGGCTAGGGTATAGTACGTAGACATTACTAAATGCACGTATGTAATCTTCAATCCGTTGATTAACCCATATACACAATACCTCTAATAATGCATAATATACTGAGATAATGACAATTAACAGCTACATAATGCACTACCTAAACCAAATAATGCACATACGTATATTCCAATAACAACAATTTGTTAGTAATGTCTACGTACTATACCCTAGCCCCTAAGTTTATTAAACCCTTAGGGGAAATAAGAAACGTGTGTCAAACATCATAACATGGTACATCTTATTCGTATGCATTGCAGTTCACATATTGTGCATTATATAGTTAATAACATCCATTACTCTTGACAATTTGGTGAATTATTCGTATCGTTTTATAATTTGTTATTAATGCGTACGTACTATACCCTAGCCCCTAAGCTTATTAAACCCTTAGGGGAAACAAGAAACATGTGTCAAACATCATAACACAGCACATCTTGTTCGTATGCATTGCAGTTCACAAATTGTGCATTATATAGTCAATTATATCCATTACTCGTTACCATGTGAAGATTACATACGTGTCTACGTACTATACCCTAGCCCCTAAGCTTATTAAACCCTTAGGGGAAACAAGAAACGTGTGTCCAAACATCATAACATAGTACATCTTATTCGTATGCATTGCAGTTCACATATTGTGCATTATATAGTCAATTATATGCATTACTCGTGACCATGTGGTGCATTATTCGCAGATACCAAAATGTGGCAGTTACTTTTCCGTCAAATGTCAATAATAACCCTGTAATGCATACAACCACCTTCTATAATGCAACACGGAACAAGTTTTATAGAATCAATCTGATCCGTTGATGCCTTAGATCTAACGCGTAATATTAAGAAGGAAAAAGGATCTAAGATGTGAAAAGGAGAATAACGCTCCCCTATATATATATATATATATATATATATATATATATATATATATATATATATATATATATCCAACAAAGAGGGTTTTCATTAGGCTTTAATTTATGCTTTGCATGTAATTAAATTAATACAACTTCAGGTCAAATCATCATTTCTAATGGTGCTCTTGAATAATTTTTGAGCCCAATTACTTGAATAAAACATGTTAGAGCATTCACGGTGGGGCGGACGATGGCACATCCATCGTCCGCGCCCTATGCTTCGTCTGCGGACGATAGGCCTTCGACCAGGCATCGTCCGCAATATCATCCACCCCACTGCGGGCGACGCGGACGATACCGCGGACGATGCAACGTGTTTTCCTTCTTTTTCTTTTTTTTTTCAAATTTTTTATCTATTTAAACCCCCATTTCTCTTCTATTTCCCACACCAATAATTCTCTCCCATCTCTCACTTTCCCCACACACCAATATTTCACTCCCTACTTTCTCACTAAAAAAAAATGAGACTCAGTAATGACTGGAGTACATCGGAGGGAATTACTCGGGCCTTATTCGATTGCATTCATGAGGCTGCGGTGGAATGCTTAGCCGAAATGGAGTGCGAAGCGACGAAGTAGGCCCAGGCGGTGGCGCAGATCCCGAGGCCGATTTGACATCGGACGTTTGTCCGACGCGAGCACGGCGTAGCTCACCAACGTTTGTTCACAGACTATTTTGCCGAGCAACCACGGTGGGGCCCGACGGTTTTTCACCGTCATTTTAGAATGCGGCGAGATCTTTTTCTCAGCATTGTCCAAACGTTGGAGGCAAGTGATGAATACTTCCAATATCGAGAAGATGGCATCGGCAGACTGTTAGGTTTAGTATACTGAAAAGCATGTTTCGAGCGAGTTCGCGCAAATAGAATCTTGCTTGTATACGGAAAAAGTCTACAATCCACTTTTAACCCGATTTAGTATTATTTGAGCAGTTTGCACAAATAGAATCAGTATATTATTACATTGTGTTTCCTTGTGTGTTTATAAGATGTTATATAAATAATTAAATGCATAAGAAGTAAACAAACTCTAAGTCTTTGTTTTAGTAGACCGGTTGTGGGCCGCATCCAATTTAAGGTAACACGGTCAGTTCTGAACAAAGAAAAATAAGAATTTCACAACCTAGATAGGCCTAGACTACCTATCGTGAAAGGTTGCAATGTCAGTCCGATTATTTCTAAGCCTTATTGAAATAAGATGACGTTGGTGTGGTATAGCACTGAATTGGATCTAAACGGCAAGACGAGTCTTTAAGCTATCTACTGAAAGACAAGGTCTTGATAATTAATTTCTTAATCAATGTACGTTAGCATTGAGAATACGATATTGAGTATCTACTACTTTGACTTACCAAAGGTGCGGGTTTTTCGTCACCCAACGATCCGGGTATATTGGGTAGTGGTGATCATTATCTAGCGGTGCTAGGATTGCTATTATATTGAAACGTGCGCGAGGTGAGTCTCATTTGATAATGTTCTCAAGAGGATCTTGAACAAGGTTTTATTATTCGGAAACTGGCCAGTTAGAGTTTTATTACTCTATGAATAATAAATAAGTGTTTCTTGTTAAGTTCACTCTTGGAATTAATAAGAGGTTAATTAATTAAGTCCAGCAGACTTTAATTAATTAATGGACATTTATATCTTAAGTGCGGGAAATAAATAATAAACAAAATAGAAACCCAGATTACTTGTAATTTCGAATTTGGATGGGGAGTTCAATATTACTTCTGTAGTGGGTGCTCGTAATATTCCAATATAAGCTTGTATTAAATTGTGGGTTTAATTTAATTAGTAAAAAGCTAATTGGGGGAGCTCATATCCAAAACCTTCCATAGATCCCTGACTAGGCCCAATATGTAACTATTATAAATAGGAGAATAAAGGAGACAAAAAATTGATTGATTTCATAATGAAATTTTTGTCCCTCTCTAACTAGTAGAGGAGATCGAAATTTTCAGCTCTCCTCCGTGAGAAAGTTCTGTCTTCTTTATTCGAGTCCTAGTGTTTCGATAAGATCAGCCCACCCTTACTTCGGAATACAGTTCGGGACACCAGTCAGAAGATCCGTGGTCTAGTATTGAAGATCATCGTGGAGAAGGCGCGAGCAATTGACGATTCTTTGGAGAATCAAATCGGTAACTCTAAACCGTAGTATTCATGTTTAGGATTTACATTAAATGAGCATGAATTATTTGCGTTCTAGCATGCAATTCTATGTTAATATGTGAATTGATTAATCTCATAATCTGTCAAATAGATCCTACGTCTGATTTATATATTTTGTACAAGTCTTCCGCTGTGCAAGGGGCTCCAAAACCCCAACAATTGGTATCAGAGCCAATTTTTTACTCTGATTATGTGGATTAATTTCATTTTATGTGAATTGTTTGAATGCAAGATGTCAATTACATATGCGATGGTTTTGTCAAATTGCGTGAATTAATTATGGCTGTTCAAGAATCAACCGGTTCTCATTATAATTCGCATGTTTTTGTTCAAACCTATATGTAATGATGACATGTATGATTTATTATTGATATATGTAATGATTACATGGTAATTAATAAATCATGAATCAATTCTTACATTTTGTGCGTGATTTGATTCAAATCAAAACCGCGTTTTTGCTCGTTGGCAAAATCCTCGGCTGCTTCGGAATTGGGTGTTATATCGCCGCGATTTCGCGGTGAAGAGGAAACACCGATTGTACCGCAGCGGCGCAAGGAGGATGTCCGATTGAGTGGGAGCCCTTCGTGGGCAGTTTCCCGGACTAGAGATGGACAGCGTTGGGGAACAACGACGCAGCAGCAGCGCCGGAGATGAGAGCTAGCTGTTCCGTACAGCATGGCCGGTGGCTGCAGAGACGACGACGTCGCAGTAGCGACGACGACACAGCAGCGGTAATCAGGCAGCATCTCTGGAGGAGCGACGTCGACGCATCAGCGTCGGAGGTGTCTGGCTCAGCGAGCTCGCGAGACGAGTAGAAGCAGTCGCGAATTGGGCAGGCTCCGGACTAGGGCTGTTTCGGTTCAAGCTGGACAGTTTCGCTTCAGCTAAGAGTAACCCAATAGACTGCCCAGGTGGTCCGATCAGCAGCTCATAGACAACTCATTGTAACACCCGAACTTTTTAAGTACTAAATTAATATATGTCATGAAATAATTAATAAAATTGGAGTCCAAATGTTTATATAAAAAGGGCTTTTGGCCATGGAAAACAGAAGAACTCTAAGGTAAATAAGTAAAGTTTGGGCTTGATTTATTTACAACAAAAATCATTTTGGGCCTATAAATTTCAACAAATAAATAAAGTGTGGCAGCCCAATTCTTTTCCAAACAAATGGGAGCAAGCCCAAGAATTCTTTTCTTCTTCCTTCTTTCTTTCCCCTTCTCGGCCGAATGCTTCCATGGAGACTCTCCACCTCCAACTCTCTTCACCTTCCATCTTCCTCAATTAACTCTACAAATAAATCAAGAGTCACCCAAGAGTTAAACTTATTTATCTTCCACTACTCTTCTACTTCAACATCTCAAGAAAGAAAAAAAATTGAGAGAGAGGGCCGAGAGATAGAGTGAGAGCCGAAAGAGAAGGAAGTAGGATTTGCTACCATTCTTGCTCCTCCACCACCAAGTTCAATCCTTCTTGAGGTATAATCTCTTTTCAATCCCCAAAGCATGAATTTTCGTATATATATATTTTTACATCATTTCATAATTCACCGTACTTTCTAAGCTATTGAGGTGGGCTTTATTACTTAAACTCCTTTATTTGCAATGATATGTATATGGTGAGATAAGGGTGGTTTAAATGTTATGTCATGCCGTATTTTATGTTTTGAATTGCCTATCTGATTGTCTACTAGGATAATGTCCTACTAGACTTTGATGGTTAACGAATTCGGGTCTGACTAGGGAGTGAGTTCCTACTCAGACTAGTGCACTGATGGGGATCGTGAGCCGTCCTTTGTGGTCGGCTGGTCCAGTGATCGAGTTTGTGGCCACATTCTCGTTTCACATGATGGTTCAGATATGGTACATGATGGAGGATGATGATGATATTTGTCTGCGCAGACACCTTTTTATTTATGGAAATGATTTTAGTGTTTCTCGGCATTTTTTAAAGTAAAACCCGAGTTTCACTCAATGATGGCTTGACATAACTTTATTGATGAAATGTATTTTGGGCATGAGTTCACTGAGTGCATCAAGTACTCAGCCCCTGCATATGTTTTCTCTATGTGCAGGTTGAGCGTGGACGGGAGACGGAGGATGTTGAGCATTGGACCGAGACCATATTCAATAAACGTTCCGGTTGCTATTGTGTCTTCATACATAGTAGTAGCTAACTCTCAAATGCTTCCGCTACGTCAAGTTTTAGAACTCTGATGTTATCTCTATTCTGTTGGACTATTTTTCCTACGAACTTTGTTGCTTCGTTATTTCAGACTGTAATTTGGTAATAAAGTTTATCTTTTGATCTACATATCGTACCCCTTGATTGTTTTCCCCTTTCTTCCCCGCTTCTTTATTCCCCCATTAGTCGCGACTCACCGTACTTTTTATCCTTAGGAAGTGCGGTCGTGACAGAATGGTATCAGAGCCAGGTTTTTCCTTCCACTCTGGACCGAGAGTCTCTTATTCAATCTAGTCTAGACTCGTTTCGCTAGACTAAAAGAGTATTCATTGAAGGCTCAACATTCCGTCTCGCCGCGCTCAACGAAAGAGAAGGTAAAATGTTTTGAAATGAGAAATGTTTATGCAATTGATGTTGGACGTGATGATGAATGGAGTATGATTGATAATATTATGAGATGTAGAGGCCTTAGATGTAGGCTAAGTCATATACGCACGGACTATACTTTCTATTAAGGCAATATATTTATCGATGGAACTAATGAGGCTTGGAAAAGAGCGAATTCCAAGGGATGATGAGACGACGAGACAATGGCAACCCTGGGAAGCACGACTTGTTCTAGTTCAAAAGATTGACGAGATTGCAAATTACTACGTTTCTTCATACCAGGGCGAGATGCTCGAACAAAAATAACGCACGAAACATCTATCCTTAGATGATAACTTTAAAAGAAATAATCATTTGGATGAATGCAGAATTTGGACTAGTATGTGCTACAAATGTTGTGGAGTTGGAAACTTTGCCAAAGAGTTCCCGAGCAACAACAATGCTGGTTATGAGGAGGCTACATGAGAACTCGAGGATAAAAGGAAAAAGAAGTACCCGAAGTTGTTTGTTAGAGATGAGCAAATTTCGGGACGAAATTTCTGTTAAGGTGGGTAGAATGTAACACCCGTACTTTTTAAGTACTAAATTAATATATGTCATGAAATAATTAATAAAATTGGAGTCCAAATGTTTATATAAAAAGGGCTTTGGGCCATGGAAAATAGAAGAACTCTATGGTAAATAAGTAAAGTTTGGGCTTGATTTATTTACAACAAAATAAATCATTTTGGGCCTATAAATTTCAACAAATAAATAAAGTGTGGGAGCCCAATTCTTTTCCAAACAAATGGGAGCAAGCCCAAGAATTTTTTTCTTCTTCCTTCTTTCTTTCCCCTTCTCGGCCGAATGCTTCCATGGAGACTCTCCACCTCCAACTCTCTTCACCTTCCATCTTCCTCAATTAACTCTACAAAGAAATCAAGAGTCACCCAAGAGTTAAACTTATTTATCTTCCACTACTCTTTTACTTCAACATCTCAAGAAAGAAAAAAAATTGAGAGAGAGGGCCGAGAGTTAGAGTGAGAGCCGAAAGAGAAGGAAGTAGGATTTGCTACCATTCTTGCTCCTTCCTCACCAAGTTCAATCCTTCTTGAGGTATAATCTCTTTTCAATCCCCAAAGCATGAATTTTCGTATATATATATATATATATATATATATATATTTTTACATCATTTCATAATTCACCGTACTTTCTAAGCTATTGAGGTGGGTTTATTACTTAAACTCCTTTATTTGCAATGATATGTATATGGTGAGATAAGGGTGGTTTAAATGTTATGTCATGCCGTATTTTATGTTTTGAATTACCTATCTGATTGTCTACTAGGATAATGTCCTACTAGACTTTGATGGTTAACGAATTCGGGTCTGCCTAGGGAGTGAGTCCCTACTCAGACTAGTGCACTGATGGGGATCGTGAGCCGTCCTTGGTGGTCAACCGGTCCAGTGATCGAGTTTGTGGCCACATTCTCGTTTCACATGATGGTTCAGATATGGTACATGATGGAGGATGATGATGATATTTGTCTGCGCAGACATCTTTTTATTTATGGAAATGATTTTAGTGTTTCTCGGCATTTTTTAAAGTAAAACCCGAGTTTCACTCAATGATGGTTTGACATAACTTTATTGATGAAATGTATTTTGGGCATGAGTTCACTGAGAGCATCAAGTACTCAGCCCTTGCATATGTTTTCCCTATGTGCAGGTTGAGCGTGGACGGGAGACGGAGGATGTTGAGCATTGGACTGAGACCATATTCAATAAACGTTCCGGTTGCTATTGTATCTTCATACATAGTAGTAGCTAACTCTCAAATGCTTCCGCTGCGTCAAGTTTTAGAACTCTGATGTTATCTCTATTCTGTTGGACTATTTTTCCTACGAACTTTGTTGCTTCGTTATTTCAGACTATAATTTGGTAATAAAGTTCATCTTTTGATCTACATATCGTACCCCTTGATTGTTTTCCCCTTTCTTCCCCGCTTCTTTATTCTCCCATTAGTCGCGACTCACCGTACTTTCTATCCTTAGGAAGTGCGGTCGTGACATTCATAGACAGCTGCGGGCTCAGTGGGAGTGCAGCGGTGCTGAATTAGGGTAATTTCCCTATGCGCGATGCTCGTCTCATCTCGTGACTTCGATTTCCAAATTTGATTAGGGTTTCCAAATCCTTTGATTCAATTTTGGAAATAATTCAAGATAAATATGAAAATAACATTTGAATATATCTCAAGGATTTTATATATTATATAAGATTTGATTTGGTATCAAGATTAATTAGATTCTTTCCTTATTTTATGGATTTTATTCCCAGATGAATCCTAGTTATATTTGGAAAATAATAATCTAATTTTTATCTATATCCTATGGATTTATATGGATTTATTCCTACACAAATCCTAGTTGGATTTAGATAATGATAATATTATTTTATTCTTATCCTATGAGTTTATATGAATTTATTCATAGATAAATTATAGATGGATTTGGATAGTGATAATATAATATTTTATCCTTTACTTATAGATTTATATGGATTTGTTCCTAGATAAATCTTGGATAGATCTGAATTATTATAATATAATGTTATCTTATTCTATGGATTTATATGGATTTACTCCAAGATAAATTCTAGATGAATTATGATAAACATTTATATTAACTTATTTTATCCTATGGATTTGAATAGATTTAATTCTAATAAGTCTAATCTTAGATGGATTAAAATAAGCATTAATCCAAGTTATCCTTATCTTTTGGATTTATATCCTAGATAGATTAGGATAAAGATAATATATAAGAAAATCCTTATTTAATTGGATTTAGATAAATTTATTTATCGAAGAAATCCTAAGTAATGTTTGATATATTCTAGATGTCTATTCTAAATAGAATTAAGATTTGTATAAATCTTGGTTGATTGGATTTTATTTATCGTATGGATTATGATGGAATCGTTTCTATCTAGTAATATCCTAGAACGATTTAAATAATGATAATCATATATCAACGTTATCTTGAATTGAAGGATTTGATTTTATCGAAATAAAATCTAGAATAATCCTAAATGGATTTAGATAGTTAACACTATCTTGATAAATCCTAAATGAATTTGGATAATCATTATCCAAGATAAAACTTAATTATTTAATTTTAAATAATTGTCGTTAATTATCCAGTGTGTTTAAATGCCATGCATTAAATGGATTTATCTATTTATTTGGTATTTATCTTTATAAGTGGATTATCTGCCTTATCTGCTTATGTGATAATTATGCAAAAACCATATAAAATATCTAAGCGATAATTACAACAAGTGCGTTGTATATGGTCTCCATCAATTAGTCTGCAATTTATGAAGTTTTTTTCTAATATTATCGCCACCCGCTCTGTGGGGACAATAATCCTAAGAAATAGTGAGTTCATGAGGGCGGACATCTCAACAAATAAATAGTATGAACTAGAATGTGGTTTCCAATATTATCGCCACCTGCTCTGTGGGGACAATAATCCTAAGAAACTGCGAGATTCAGAAGTTCACACAGGATTTATAAGATAGCTTGATCTTGTTAGCAACACATGAGCATTGTTATGGGAGTGTGTTGTAGAAATGAGACTCTGTAATGCTAAATTCGGTGGTCTTGCTTAGGCAACATTAGGCGGTCATGCCATTTTGTGGTCTCTGGACTATTCGTCGGTGTTGTGACCAGTAAAATTGTAAGATTTTAATGCGTATTGACTTCCCCTGGAGGGTACAAAATTTTAATTTTACAGTTGCAAGATACATAATTGTTTTGTGGTTATTTGTGATTATGTATTGAGCATAAGTATGTGATAATAAGTTTAATTGCCAAATCTTCATTATGTCATTTAATATTTTGTCTCGGTCCTTAAAGAAATAAACTCGAATGCCAAAATTATGTAGACTAGAAACGTAAATGGATAAGATTCTCATCGCTAAAACTTGGAGTTTATACTCACTGATTCATGTCCTCCATTTCTCGACATAATTCCACGAAGATTGTTCGAGAATGCATTTTGCATGTATTTGACAAGTTCTTTGAGGAATAAGGTCAAGCTATTTTCTTTTAAGTAGCACGACAAGTCTTGGTTAGTGACGATGAAAGATGGATATCAATAGAATCTGTCAAGATGATTCGATTCGAATATGTTTGAGCAATCTTTTGATCACTCGAATAGTTTTCTGGCTCAAGTCATCGCCTAAAGTAATAAGAAATGACTAGAAGAAGGTTTAACTGACAAGTAGAAAACCTTCAGAACATTAGTCGTTATATTACTGTTAGAGGAAAGTAACATGATTGATGACGAATTCATCAAGACTGCAGTTTTCTAAGTCCTAGTTCATTTGGACAAAAGACTAGATAAGGAAATGAAAGAGTCTGAATTGTCATCCAAGTTTGTTTAAAAACAAGTGAAGATGCTTTGTAAGTTAGATTGACCTCTTTTAAAGAAGGACAATGACTTACATGACAATGCAACTTCTAAGTAAGAGATCTTGATCCAGTTAGGCTTTTGTTGCAGTGGGAGCTATTTTTGCTCAATTATTGTTTTATGGTTGATGTTTAAGGCATCATAGTATTGAAACAATAAAAATGCAACAAGTTTGAGTATGAAACAACACATCAACTTCTTAAACAATGAATGATAAAGTATTTATGGCTCTTAGTCTTAAGGTAAAGAAAACACTTAGCTGTTGTTCAAACTGATCTAGACTATCAAGATTTTAACAACTTGTTTGTTAAATAGCTTGAAAGTCGAGTATGTCTGTTTGATGCACTGTAAATTAGAATCATTTGATTCAAAACGCTTACAGAAGTGCAACATAGAAAGACTAGCAAGTCTCAATGGTTTACACCATAAAGAGACGAGCAATGGGTTATGATCAGTAGTGGGAGTCAAATCTCCATTGACGAATCCAAGCATTCTTCTAAAGAATGGGATAGTTATGTTAGAAGGAATCGAAGTCTTTCTAAAACTAGTTTGATTAAATGATGAGTTGTACTCATGAAAATCTTATCATTGGTGGGATAAGCGTTAGATATAACGAGATACACCTTAAAGAAACTACCAACATCAGTACCTTCTACAAAACACGAGTTGTGGACTAAACCGACTCTAGTCTAGCACATCTCAAGGTGTAATGTTGTTCCAATGCATGTTGGAAAGGTATCCAAGTAATTGGAGTTGAGTACTAAGATATGTTTTAAGGTTATCCCAAATAATGTAAGATTATAAGTTCTGTAATCTTCAAAGATAGAATTCTTGTATGAAGATCAGGAGATGAACTATAAGCCTAACAATGTGATAACTCTCAAGAGAGATATCGGATTTCCACATTACCAAGGAGTCATACCATTAGAAACTTTTGCACTAATCAAATCAACTTCAACACCTAAGATTGTAAGAACCATGTCGTAGTGGGAGCGTTCCTAGAAACATAACAAGTTCATGGGTCTAAGAGTGTCGTAAGACTCAGTCTTAGATTAACTTGAACATAATCCCTTTAACTACAATGTAGAATTGGTTCATATGGATATTCATCTTTGAAAAGGTAATAGATTCCAAACTACAATCTTAGATAGACAACATATTTTACAAGACTTGCAATACTACCTATAGGCTGTGTCAGTCAGTGGTAGCTAGTATAATTGCAAGTGTAAATGTGGATTGACAAACACAGATTTTGCATGTTTTTAAGGACTAGATTTGACTCGTTTTAAATGTCAATCATGCAAATTATGTTCTTAAATTGCATATGTTGTACATTTGGTATTTTTGACGTGTTTGTTGATAAGTAATAGAAAAAGATAGAAAAAGGTGAAAAAAAGGCCAAAGTGCAGCAGCCACTGTTCGAGCCCATTCTTCCAGCGATTTTGAAGTCCAGTCAGTGCTTACTACATGCCATTCTCTTCGTCTTCGAAGAGCTTCGCGTGGATATCTTGCATGTCTTAATCGGAGTTCTGTGGAGAAAGTTATGACAATTCTACTAACGTTGCGCAGTGCAGTCAAAGCTGACGGGAATTTATGCGGAAATTCACGGAAGAAAAGAAATTATTATATTGTGAAGCCAAATCTCTCCAATTTCTTGTAGGGCACGAAATGTATCAAAAATAAACCTTTTTCCATCCTATAAATACCTCTGAACCTAATTCATAATCTTTATCTCAGAGCCTCCAATCCTTCTCCCTCTCTACACTTCTTCCATTCCATATCCCACCCTTAAATTCATCCATCTTCCATTGGAGCGGAGTTCTGCTGATCCACGCAAGAGAAGACTGAAGATTGAAGATTCAACCTTGGGTTTTATCAATGTCTTTCATGTCTCGTACTTTATTTGTAGTTTTTACTTGTCTATGAGTTAAACATCAATTGTGGAATTTTTGGTGAAGATATTCGATTGATTTTCCTTGTTAGCTCTTGTAGTAATTTGATTTATCCTTGCGCTTTCTATATTCAATTGATTAGCTACCTCTTGAATACATGTTAGAGTTGATTAGAGTACTCGAGAGACGAAATAGTTGACTTGGAAAATGGATAATTCACACTTTAATTCAATAGAACTCGGGAGAGTTGAGGTTTCACGTGAGGTCATTGGTCTTAACGATCTTTTAGGAGTTAGATGTTAGAGATTTAAAGGGGACTTTGATTTCAACACCTAATCTACGGATTTCTCACATCGGGAGAGAGTTTAATCCAGTTAAGTGACCGACTTCATAACTCTAGAGACCGTAATTCAAGAAAGTCGATTGTGTTTTGGATCCTAATATTCTACATTCCTATGTCTGCTTTATATCATTGTTTATATGCTTTTTATTTGTTTATTTATTTTTCAGTCTAGTTTAATAAAATCAAACCAAAAAAAAATGTGTCTTTAAATCGTATATGACGCTTAGTACATGATAGCCAGTTGCAATCTTATTCCCTGTGTTCGATATCCTGGTAGTGACCTTTAGCTATACTAGATCTACCCTGTAAACTTGCAGGTATTTTTAGTGCTAATAAATAGTGCATCATGGATCTCAAATGGCTAGACAATGACAATGGGTTATACCCAAAGAGAACAATCTTCTCGCTGTCGTTATGCCAGGTTTAATTCGATCATACTCACATAATTAGAATGTATGTATCATGATTGTCAAGATAGCTTTCTATTAATACAAGTCTTGACGAAATCATCTACATGGAACATCCTAATGGGTATGTAACACATGATTAGAAGCTTGTGAAGACCTTTGTGGTCTTAGGCATGCATCTAAATCAGAATATATGTGTTTTGTCAAGATTGTCAAATGTTTGGAATTTGACATGTGCCCTTAAGTCAGTTGTAAGCACAAGGAAGCTGAAAGTGCATTAACTATGGTATTAGTGGTACTCTACGATGATGAAATCTATAAAAGTTGCAAATAACTAAGATTGGCATCTAGCGTAGGAAACTGGTTGTCTACCCAGTTTAAGATAAAGGATTTAAGAGAAACTAATTACATTCTAAGCATCTAAGTCTTTCAGATTGCTAGAAAGAATGTTGAGATTCTCTTAGAAATCCTATATCTATACATTGCTTGGAACATTTTAGCATTAAAATTTCCATGCAAAGGTTTTAACCTTTCAAGATGGAATTTTCTTCTCTCTAGTCAAGTGTCGTTTGACGCTTAGTGAGAACAAGAATTATGAGACTAGTTTTGGAGATAGATGTCTCATATATGCTATGATATGTACTAAGTTTGATATTAGTTGTGCTTTTGCATAGCAAGTATACATCATATTAACCATGGCAAAGGACTTTTATTGAGGTAATGGATATACCATAGTACTTGAAAAAGACTAATCGTTATATTCTAGTTTACCAGTCATTCATGTAATGTCCTTGGGGTTACACTGACTAAGTCTTATGACTAATCAGTAAGTCATCCTTATTATATGTGTTTACCTTAGGAGTATACTCCTAGTAGCTTTGATCGTAAGTTTGAGTATGACTATGAGTATTTTTACTCTAGCAAAGGCTAACTCAAGGGACGCACGAGATCATAAGCTAAGCAATCACATAGAGAGATGAAATTAATTAAATATCAAGTACGCAGCAAAGACATAGTGATAGAAAAGATATGATCAGAGAACAACCAAGCAGATTTTTCACAGAAAATGCCTTTGTGGCAACATGTTTCAAATGTGATGTGAAATGAATTGTAGTTCGATATACCTGCTTTGTGTATAAGTGGGAGAGTTTTTTCGCAGTGGGTATACTCGAAAGCATGTTTTGAGCATAAGTGGGAGATTGTTAGGTTTAGTATACTGAAAAGCATGTTTCGAGCGAGTTCGATCAAATAGAATCTTGCTTGTATACGGAAAAACTCTACAATCCACTTTTAACCCATTTCAGTATTATTTGAGCAGTTTACACAAATAGAATCATTATATCATTACATTGTGTTTACTTGTGTGTTTATAAGATGTTATATAAACATTTAAATGCATAAGAAGTAAACAAAGTCTAAGTCTTTGTTTTATTAGACCGGTTGTGGGCCGCGTCCAATTTAAGGTAACACGGTCAGTTCTGAACAAAGAAAAATAAGAATTTCACAACCTAGATAGGCCTAGACTACCTATCGTGAAAGGTTGCAATGTCAGTCCGATTATTTCTAAGCCTTATTGAAATAAGATGACGTTGGTGTGGTATAACACTGAATTGGATCTAAACGGCAAGACGAGTATTTATGCTATCTACTGAAAGACGAGGTCTTGATAATTAATTTCTTAATCAATGTACGTTAGCATATGATATTGAGTATCTACTACTTTAACTTACCAAAGTTGCGGGTTTTTCATCACCCAACGATCCAGGTATATTGGGTAGTGGTGATCATTATCTAGCGGTGCTAGGATTGTTATTATGTTGAATCGTGCGCGAGGTGAGTCTCATTTGATAATGTCCTCAAGAGGATCTTGAACAAGGTTTTATTATTCGGAAAGTGGTCAGTTAGAGTTTTATTACTCTATAATAATAAATAAGTGTTTCTTGCTAAGTCCACTTTTCGAATTAATAAGATGTTAATTAATTAAGTTCATAGCACACTTTAATTAATTAATGGACATTTATATCTTAAGCGTGGGAAATAAATAATAAACAAAATAGAAACCCGGATTACTTGTAATTTCGGATTTGGATGGGGAGTTCAATATTACTTCTGTAGTGGCTGCTCGTAATATTCCAATATAAGCTTGTATTAAATTGTGGGTTCAATTTAATTAGTAAAAAGCTAATTGGGGGAGCCCATATCCAAAACCTTCCATAGATCCCTGACTGGGCCCAATATGTAACTATTATAAATAGGAGAATAAAGGAGACAGAAAATTGATTGATTTCATAATAAAATTTTCGTCCCTCTCTAACTAGTAGAGGAGATCGAATTTTTCAGCTCTCCTCCGTGCGAAAGTTCTGTCTTCTTTATTCGAGTCCTAGTGTTTCGACAAGATCAACCTACCCTGATTTCGGAATACAGTTCGGGACACCAGTCAGAAGATCCGTGGTCTAGTATTGAAGATCATCGTGGAGAAGGCGCGAGCAATCGACGATTCTTTGGAGAATCAAATCGGAACTCTAAACCGTAGTATTCATGTTTAGGATTTACATTATATGAGCATGAATTATTTGCGTTCTAGCATGCAATTTTATGTTAACATGTGAATTGATTAATCCCACAATCTGATTTATTTATTTTGTACAAGTCTTTCGTTGTGCAAGGGGCTCCAAAACAACAACACAGACCCAGACTTACGCCTTTGCAAAAGTGCACGGTTGCGCTCCGGCAGTTGGCCCACGGCATCATGACGGACATGTTCGATGATTACCTTCACGTCGGGGAGACAACTAGCCGCGAGTGCCTGAAGAATTTTTGTGTAGCAACACATATTTGCGAAAGCCGACTGCTGAGGATTGCCAGGCCCTTATGAAGATGCACGAGACGACGCACGGCTTTCCTGGAATGCTAGGGAGCATCGATTGTATGCACTGGGAAGATTTTCCTGATGGCGTGGAGAGGCCAATTTACTAGTGGATACAAGGGCAGCCACCCGACGATGATCCTCGAAGCCGTCGCTGACCATCGGCTCTGGATCTGGCATGCTTACTTCAGTGTAGCAGGGTCGAACAACAACATCAATGTCCTCAACTAATCCAACCTCTTCACCGAGCAATGCAATTGCAACGGCCCGCCCATCGAGTTCACTGCCAACGGACGCCAATATCATATGGGGTACTACTTGGCTGATGGCATATACCAAAGGTGGCCTGTTTTTGTAAAGACGATCAGCTGCCCAATGGGTGACAGGAGAGTTTTATTTGAGCAAAAGTAGGAGGTTGCGCGGAAGGATGTGGAGCGGGCATTTGGTGTGCTCCAAGCGCGGTGGGCAGTAGTGAAAGGTCCAGCGCGTTTCTAGTTCAAGGAAGTCATCGCCGATGTCATGTATGCTTGCATCATCTTGCATAACATGATAGTCGAACATGATGGTGGAAGAGTCACCGATTGGGGCGATGATGAAGGTGGATCTAGCTCCAGCACGGCGAACCCGCCCCACGTTCGAGGATTACCGATGGGCTTCAATGACGTTCTATCTAGACAGGCCTCAATGCGCAACCAACAAGACCATGCTCAGCTCATGAACGACATGATTGAAGAAGTTTGGAACCGTAACCGCCATTGAGAATTTGTAGTTTTTTTATTTAGTACTGTAACCTTTGAACTTTCAATGAAATGAAGTTTTTTTTTTCCAATTTTTGTAGTGTTTTAGATATTCAAATAAATAAAATACTTAGGGTGGACTATAGGGCGGCCTATAGGGCATCCCACTGCAGGTGAATGGGTAGGAGGATAAAATGTTAATGTGGCGGAGCATAGGGCGCCCTATAGAGCGGACTATAGGGCATTTTTGAACTTTTAATCTCCTATCTCTTGTGACTAGTCCAACATGCAATTAATTAGGTTTTCAAATAATAGCTCATAGAGTACATCAATTTCACTTTAAAGCGATTAGGGCATCCACGATGGGGCACCCTATGGCGCGCCACGTCAGCAGTTTTATCCCCCTACCCTCCCACCTGCAATGGGGTCCCCTAAGGCGCGCCCTATATGTTTTAATATTATTTTATTAATTAATTTAAATGTTTTCAAATATATAATGCAAACTAATTTAAAAGCACAACGAGAAACCAAAAACCGGTGAATATTGCATTAATAAATATACAAAAGTTACATGATTCAAGTTGGCTAATCTACGCAATTCCCAACTTCCGGTGCAACTCATCGATCAACCCCTGGAGAATTTTGACTTCGGCGGGGTCCATACACTTCTTGAAGGCCTTATGCGTCTGCAACAACGTCTTCGCCATCATGGCTGCTGCCAACGACTCATACGCGGCGGCCATCGCGCTCGGGGCCGGGATCGGGACTGGGATCGGCGATGGCGCGGCGGCGGTCTAGGAGATGTCGCCACCGCCTTCCCCTTGGCCTTCGCAGCCTTGACGCCTATGGGACGCAGGGAGGACATCGGTGTGCCGGTACTATCATCCTCCATGTACGTCCGGTTGAGGTCCACCGGACAAGTTCCGCTTTCGCTGCTCGTGTAACCACCAGCTTCGGTGGTCTTCATCTTCTTTGTCGCCCCGGTGTGCAGAATCCTGCCTTGGAACTTCTGCTTGTCCCTCAAGAGCGCCCAGATAGCCTTGTGCTTGAAGTCGCCGTACAGGGACTGGTACGACAACAACGCTTTAGCGCGCACGTAGCTCAAGCTCTCGCCGCTCCCCTGCTCCCTCGCGCACTTCTCGTACTCCGACGAGAACAGGTTGATTTGTCTCTTCACCTGGTCCCAGTGCTTGCGGAGCTGCTCCCTTGGGCGTTGTACGCGATCGGCGGCTTCCCCGCATTGTAGCGCTCGGCGATGCACTCCCAGTACGCCTGCTGCCTCTGGTTGTTTGCGAATATCGGGTCCTCCGATGTATCCACCCAACACCTCGCCAATTCGAGGGTCATCTGGCTGGTAGTTTGTACGGCCGGAGGCGTACACTTCACCTACTCCGGAGGTGGCAACTTCTGCGCGCGCTGCCGGTTCTGCTTCTTTTTCGCGGGGGCGGAAGCGGATGGGGTGGCGTCGGCGGATGGGGTGTCGTCGGCGACGGCGGCATGTCGGGAGGGGGCGACCGGTCGGTTTGGTGACGGCTCCATGTTAGACAAACCGTACTATTACGTGCTGAATTCGGGATCGTCCTGTGCGTTGGCGTCGAATGGCCGATATTCGTCAGGTTCTGTACCCGGCCAACGCGCCTCCCCAAACATCGGACTATTGGGACTTGCATCAATTTCGTTGAAATAATAAAAATGTGAATTTCGAGAGTGAAATCGTGAAAATGAAACGTTACAAATGAAGGTGGGGAAGAGGTATTTATACAAAAATAAAAAACGCGTGGCATCGTCCGCCGATCCTGCAATGGAGCGCCCGATGTTGCGGACGATAGCCCATCATCCGCCGAGCCCACAATGGCGCAGACGATATGCCATCGTCCGCGCTTCAACCACGGACGATGCATCGGGCGTTGGCGTAGGGTGCGGACGATGGCACGCATCGGGCGTGCCATCGGGCGTCCCATTGTGGATGCCCTTATTATATATCTACATCAATTCCACTTTAAAGCGATTATATATCTATTTATATATCTATCTAGTCACTAGATCTAGGACATAAATGATTACGATTAATTTTCGGAGTTAAAACAATCAAATAATTTATTCCACAATGAAGTTAAGATGAAGACATTCGACCAAAATGCTGCAGTTTGGAAAATTCGTGAAGGAAATGTAGTTCCCAAACCAAGTTGACGGACAAACTCCAACTTAAATTGAAGTCGATACCACAACCACACTCTTGTCGCCCGAAATTCGCAAAATACCTCTACGAATTTTACAATTGAAATCTATACTAATCTAAAGTGCAAGTTTGATGAAAAGTCCTTAATGTCCTTTTTGGAGGGAAAATGGAAAGATGATGTGTCTTCTACTCAAAAATAATTTTTTAAGGCAAAAACAATTGGACAAATAATAGCCCAATAAAATGCTAACTTCTTGAAGAAGTGTTAAACCACATTTAAATAGTGTACTACCATTAAATATTTTTTATAATTAAGTTATTAAATTTATATATTAATTAGCCTTACATTTGAGTTAAATTGGAATTGTGCTAGACAGTTTAGTTTGCCTTCCATTTATTTAGGTTAAAATTTAGATTTAATCATTTATTGCAATACTTTTTCTCCTAATTAATTCACAAGCTAAAAGACAACACATATATGTAATGCTTAAAATTTCCATTCTATATTTACTCAATTAAAGTTTTTAGTTCTTATATTTTAATTCGCCTCTAATTAAACAATGCTACTAAGTTTATAGATTAAACTAAGGAATAAGATGACGTTATATATATTTTAAATTAAATCTAACTTAGTATAACTTCTTAATATAAAGAGTATTGTAAATTCTCACATTATTCAAAACAAACAAGATGCATAAAATATTATCGTTATTTTAAGTGATAGTCAAAACAAACAAGATGCATAAAATATTATCGTTATTTTAAGTGATAGTAGTAATTTACTTTTTATACGTATATGTGGCGGGAAGTAAGAAATTTATTCTTTCCAATATAAAAAATTCATTTAGTCTTTGGAAATGTATATCAAGTTATGCTATGGTCTGAAATTAAAAGAAAGAAATAAACAGTCAACTAAAATGTGATTATTGGATAATACAAATTTTCTAACTTGACTTCTCAAAGAAGTTTTAAATTTATATGATTTAAATTATTCATATATTTAATGTGGATATGCTTAATATTCCATATATTTTTTTCAAATTAATTTTTTATAAATTAAGCTATTAAATTTATATATTAATTTACCTTTTATTTGGATTAATGACTTGCGTAGCACTTTTAATAAACATCTTTACTCACTCATATTTTCTTTATTTGTATATCTTATTCTAATTAATTCGTACTCTTTGATCATTAGCCACACATCTTATTTTTGTCATTAATTTTATTGTTTTTACTTCACTTAGATTATAAATTAAAATTGCATAAATGTTTCATTCACTGGGGAGTAGTAAATTCTTCATTTTGAGTGAGACAAGATAAGTACATTTCTGTTCTTTTAAATCTCGCTTTCAATTCTTATTTTCTATATATTTATTATATTTTATATTCATTATTTGAAACTCTTATGTCTCGTGCATAGCTCGGGTGTTAATACTAGTTGAACCAAACTTGGAGATGTTGGGGATACAATTGTAAATGTAATTAAGATTCAAAATGGCAGTATTTTCTTATTTTAAAAACAGTGCATTGGGTTACACATAGGACGCTCGACGAGCCATGATATTTACGAAAACTTTTAAAATTAAATACTTTTAAATTTTGGGCAATGTTCATGGTTTTTGTTACTATTTCTCCTAAATTATAATTAATCCAAAAAATAAATCTACAAATTGAGATATTGAGATGTATTCCCCATTTCGATACAGAGGAAATGGGTGTGAAATTATTGGGTGTGAAATTATTTTCTGGTTTACCATGCTTTAGTTGCAGATTTTGTCAACAAAATCTTAGCGGGTTTTGATATTTGTTTCGTTTCGCAGATACATTATGATGAAGAGAGGCCGACCTTCAAGATCTCAACCAACGCCGGCCGAAGGTGAGGGATCTATTTCATTTGCATGTAGAATTCCTGGTGTTGATGTACATCATTTAGTATTCCTTGGTGCATTTGTCGGCGGTTTTTTTGTAAATGGGGGGTTTATGAATGTAATTTTCTATTGTGCATTACTTGATTGATTGGGTACATTATTAGTCACATTTTACACATTATTCGTCAAGTATTATCCATTATTTGACTGATTCTGTATACGGGTGATTGAGTTAATGCAATATTCCTATGCGCATTATTTGATTGAATCTATACATTATTTAACTATTAGTATTCATTATTTATCAATTAATAGGTATTATTTTACTACTTGTGCACATGGGTGAATAGGTGAATGCAATATTTCTGTGTGCATTATTTTATTGAATCTGTACATTATTTAGCTAGTAATTTACATTATATGTCAAGTATTGAGCATTATGTGATTGCTTGTGTACATGAGTGAATAGGTGAATGCATTATTCCTGTGTGCATTTTTTGATTCAATATGTACATTATGTAGCTAGAAGTTTACATTATTTATCAAGTATTAAACATTATTTGGCTGCTTGTGTACTTGGGTGAATGGCTGAATGCAATATTCTTGTGTGCATTATTTTATTGAATATGTACATTATTTAGCTAATAGTTTACATTATTTATCAAGTATTGGGTATTATGTGACTGCTTGTTTACATGGGTGAATAGGTGAATGTCATATTCCTTTGTGCATTATTTGATTGCCTTTGTACATTATTTATCTTTTTGTACACATTATTTCTCAAGTATTATGCATTATTTGACTGCTTGTGTATATGAATCTAGTTGGTGCAATGCAATATTCCGTTATGCATTATCTGATTGTTTCTGTGCATTATTTAGCAAGTATTATACATTCAATATTTCTGTGTGCATTATTTTATTGAATCTGTACATTATTTAGCTAGTAATTTACATTATCTGTCAAGTATTTAGCATTATGTGATTGCTTGTGTACATGAGTGAATAGGTGAATGCATTATTCATGTGTGCATTTTTTGATTGAATCTATAAATTATGTAGCTAGAAGTTTACATTATTTATCAAATTTAGACATTATTTGACTGCTTGTGTAATGGCTGAATGCAATATTCTTGTGTGCATTATTTTATTGAATCTGTACATTATTTAGCTAATAGTTTACATTATTTATCATGTATTGGGTATTATATGACTGCTTGTGTACATGGGTGAATAGGTGAATGTCATATTCCTTTGTGCATTATTTGAATGCCTTTGTACATTATTTATCTATTTTTATACATTACTTCTCAAGTATATGCATTATTTGACTGCTGGTGTATATGAATCTAGTTGGTGCAATGTAATATTCCGTTGTGCATTATCTGATTGCTTCTGTACATTATTTAGCAAGTATTATACATCGACCATCAAGTATTATACATTCAATCATGTTCTGATGTTGTATGTTGGACAGCAGTAAAGCAACTTAGATTGGACATCGACGAAGCGGTCGATGATGTAATTCCAGTTGGAATTGCCCAGAAATTCCGGGAGAGACTAGCAGAGGCCGGGACAAGTACAGCTCAGGAAGAGCCTGAGCATAGGAAACCAAGGGGGAGGAAGGTCGACCATCTATATAGCCTCAGATATGGCCACTGGCGGGGAAGTGCTGAGCAAACTAAATTGCTGTATGCAATCATAACAAAAACATATCAGGAAAAATTATACATTACAGTATATACATTGTACATCACTGATTAGATATATTACATTTTACAGTATTATTTGTACATTACATTTATCGATTAATACTACCCCCCAGAGGAAGGACTGATACTCGTGGACTTTAGTTACGGTTGCGTTGCTTAAACCATACTACACCCTAGCCCCAAGGATTGCTAAACCCTTGGGGAATAATTGAAACGTGCCCCAAACAAGCAACCGGTGTCAATCTTAAACTATTCATATAATTGTATAACATAAACAAACAAAACGGTTCAGAAAACATATACATTGTAGTTTACATATCGTCCATTATATAGTCAATAACATGTATTACCTAGTACAATTTGGTGCATTATGTGTATCGGCTTAAACTACTACCCTAGCGACGCTGATAACTAAACCATAGAAGAAGGACCGATACTCGTGTACTTAGTTACGGTTGCGTTGCTTGAACCATACTACACCCTAGCCCCAATGATTGCTAAACCCTTGGGGAATGAGTGAAACGTGCCCCAAACAAGCAAACAGTGTCAATCTTAAACCATTCGTGAAATTGTATAACATAAACAAACAAAACGGCTCAGAACACTTATACATTACAGTTCACACATCGTGCATTATATAACCCATAACATGCATTACGTAGTACAATTTGGTGCATTATGTGTATCGACTTCCTCTATGGTGCACTAAATAATTTAAGATAATAATACGGTTTCATTGCAGCGTGGAATAGGGAGAGAGAAAGAGTTCAGCAACGGAGTAGGGAGAGAAACACGTTTGGTGGGTGTGATTTTAGAAGATAACCGCCAAGATCTTCAAATGAGAAAATCATGGAAGTTACCATAACAAACAATTTAGTGTATTTAATTTAATTGTAAAAGCCAATAATTTAGGCCCTAGGATCTTGGAAATAAATGGCTGAGATGAAGAAGGAGATTTGAGAAAATGTGGGAAAAGGATATGAGTACATCCCTATATATATATATATATATATATATATATATATATATATATATATATATATATATATATATATATATATATATATATATGGATGTATTCATTTCCTTTTTGCATATTTTCTCCTTTTTCCTTCTTGATCTCAGCCCCACGATTTTGTCGTCCGACGGTTAGATTAGTGCCACGTGTCATTTAATAATGCAGATTTTCTGTTGAATAATGCACACCGACTAATAATGCACCATTATAGTGTAATAATGCAGATTTTCAGTTGAATAATGCACACCGACTAATAATGCACCATTATAGTGTAATAATGCAGATCATCTGGACCTTTGATGAATGAAATCTAACGGCTCATATTAAGAAGAATAAAGGATCTAAGGGATGAATAGGAGAATAACGCTCCCCTATATATATATATATATATATATATATATATATATATATAGGATTGTGATCAAGATAGAACCATTCTTAAACGTAGAACCATTCTTAAACGTAGAACAAATGCCAAACGGAGGTCGTTAGATCTTTTAATCCAATGGTGTTGATTTGCACAACAACTTCCCATTACAACCAAAACTATTATTAATGGGTGAATGCAGATAAGTGAAAAAATAAAGCATGCATGGACTCTTCTTCGTTTCATTCATTCTTCCATAAACACGTGAGTTTTTTCACATGTTGAGTCCGGAATGTCGTGAAAACATAGTCTAATAAGTATGATTTTTAATCTTGACCGTCATTTTTTCCTCATCCAATGAATAAAATATGTAGAGTTCTAGGTTCTACACTTAAGAATGGTTCTATCTTTAACGCAACCCTATATATATATATATATATATATATCCATCAAAGAGGGTTTTCATTAGGCTTTAATTTATGCTTTGTATGTAATTAAATTAATACAACTTCAGGTCAAATCATCATTTCTAATGGTGAATAATTCTTGAGCCCAATTACTTGAATAAAACATGTTAGAGCATTCACGGTGGAGCGGACGATGGCACATCCATCGTCCGCGCCCGATGCTTCGTCCGCGGACGAAAGGCCTTCGACCAGGCATCGTCCGCAATATCATCCGCCCCACTGCGGGCGACGCGGACGATGAAACGGGTTTTCCTTCTTTTTCTTTTTTTTCAAATTTTTTATCTATTTAAACCCCCCATTTCTCTTCCATTTCCCACACCAATAATTCTCTCCCATCTCTCACTTTCCCCACACACCAATATTTCACTCCCTACTTTCTAACTAAAAAAAATTAGACTCGGTAACGACTGGAGTACATCGGAGGGAATTACTCGGGCCTTATTCGATTGCGTTCATGAGGCTGCGGCGGAATGCTTGGCCGAAATGGAGCGCGAAGCGGCGGAGTAGGCCCAGGCGGCGGCGCAGATCCCGAGGCCGATTTGACATCGGACGTTTGTCCGATGCGAGCACGGCGTAGCTCACCAACGTTTGTTCACAGACTATTTTGCCGAGCAACCACGGTGGGGCCGGACGGTTTTTCACCGTTGTTTTAGAATACGGCGAGATCTTTTTCTCAGCATTGTCCAAACGTTGGAGGCAAGTAATGAATACTTCCAATATCGAGAAGATGGCATCGGTAGACTGTTAGGTTTAGTATACTGAAAAGCATGTTTCGAGCGAGTTCGCGCAAATAGAATCTTGCTTGTATACGGAAAAAGTCTACAATCCACTTTTAACCTGATTCAGTATTATTTGAGCAGTTTGCACGAATAGAATCAGTATATTATTACATTGTGTTTACTTGTGTGTTTATAAGATGTTATATAAATAATTAAATGCATAAGAAGTAAACAAACTCTAAGTCTTTGTTTTAGTAGACCGGTTGTGGGCAGCGTCCAATTTAAGGTAACACGGTCAGTTCTGAACAAAGAAAAATAAGAATTTCACAACCTAGATAGGCCTAGACTACCTATTGTGAAAGGTTATAATGTCAGTCCGATTATTTCTAAGCCTTATTGAAATAAGATGACGTTGGTGTGGTATAGCACTGAATTGGATCTAAACGGCAAGACGAGTCTTTAAGCTATCTACTGAAAGACGAGGTCTTGATAATTAATTTCTTAATCAATGTACGTTAGCATTGAGAATACGATATTGAGTATCTACTACTTTGACTTATCAAAGGTGCGGGTTTTTCGTCACCCAACGATCCAGGTATATTGGGTAGTGGTGATCATTATCTAGCGGTGCTAGGATTGCTATTATATTGAAACGTGCGCGAGGTGAGTCTCGTTTGATAATGTTCTCAAGAGGATCTTGAACAAGGTTTTATTATTCGGAAACTGGCCAGTTAGAGTTTTACTACTCTATGAATAATAAATAAGTGTTTCTTGCTAAGTCCACTCTTGGAATTAATAAGAGGTTAATTAATTAAGTCCAACAGACTTTAATTAATTAATGGACATTTATATCTTAAGCGCGGGAAATAAATAATAAACAAAATATAAGCTTGTAATTTCGAATTTGGATGGGGAGTTCAATATTATTTCTGCAGTGGCTGCTCGTAATATTCCAATATAAGCTTGTATTAAATTGTGGGTTTAATTTAATTAGTAAAAAGCTAATTGGGGGAACCCATATCCAAAACCTTGCATAGATCCCTGACTGGGCCCAATATGTAACTATTATAAATAGAAGAATAAAGGAGACAAAAAATTGATTGATTTCATAATGAAATTTTCGTCCCTCTCTAACTAGTAGAGGAGATCGAAATTTTCAGCTCTCCTCCGTGAGAAAGTTTTGTCTTCTTTATTCGAGTCCTAGTGTTTCGATAAGATCAGCCCACCCTGATTTCGGAATACAGTTCGGGACACCAGTCAGAAGATCCGTGGTCTAGTATTGAATATCATCGTGGAGAAGGCGCGAGCAATCGACGATTCTTTGGAGAATCAAATCGGTAACTCTAAACCGTAGTATTCATGTTTAGGATTTACATTAAATGAGCATGAATTATTTGCGTTCTAGCATGCAATTCTATGTTAACATGTGAATTGATTAATCCCATAATCTGTCAAATAGATCCTACGTCTGATTTATTTATTTTGTACAAGTCTTCCGCTGTGCAAGGGGCTCCAAAACCCCAAAAATTGGTATCAAAGCCAATTTTTTACTCTGATTATGTGGATTAATTTCATTTTATGTGAATTGTTTGAATGCAAGATGTCAATTACATATGCGATGGTTTTGTCAAATTGCGTGAATTAATTATGGATGTTCAAGAATCAACCGGTGCTCATTATAATTCGCATGTTTTTGTTCAAACCTATATGTAATGATGACATGTATGATTTATTATTGATATATGTAATGATTACATGGTAATTAATAAATCATGAATCAATTCGTACATTTTGTGCGTGATTTGATTCAAATCAAAACCGCGTTTTTGCTCGTTGGCAAAATCCTCGGCTGCTTTGGAATTGGGTGTTATATCGCCGTAATTTCGTGGTGAAAAGGAAACACCGATTATACCGCAGCGGCGCAAGGAGGATGTCCGATTGAGTGGGAGCCCTTTGTGGACAGTTTCCCGGACTAGAGATGGACAGCGTTGGGGAACAACGACGCAGCAGCAGCGCCGGAGATGAGAGCTGGCTGTTCCGTACAGCATGGCCGGTGGCTGCAGAGACGACAACGTCGCAGTAGCGACGACGACGCAGCAGCGGTAATCAGGTAGCATCTCTGGAGGAGCGACGTCGACGCATCAGCGTCGGAGGTGTCTGGCTCAGCGAGCTCGCGAGACGAGTAGGAGCAGTCACGAATTGGGCAGGCTCCGGACTAGGGCTGTTTGGGTTCAAGCTGGACAGTTTCGCTTCAGCTAAGAGTAACCCAATAGACTGCCTAGGTGGTCCGATCAGCAGCTCATAGACAGCTCATAGACAGCTGCGGGCTCAGTGGGAGTGCAGCGGTGCTGGATTAGGGTAATTTCCCTATGCGCGATGCTCGCGCGGGTGGGACCCGCGCGACGTCGCTTCGGCTCATCTCGTGACTTTGATTTCCAAATTTGATTAGGGTTTCCAAATCCTTGGATTCAATTTTGGAAATAATTCAAGATAAATATGAAAATAACATTTGAATATATCTCAAGGATTTTATATATTATATAAGATTTGATTTGGTATCAAGATTAATTAGATTCTTTCCTTATTAAATGGATTTATATGGATTTTATTCCTAGATGAATCCTAGTTATATTTAGAAAATAATAATCTAATTTTTATCTATATCCTATGGATTTATATGGATTTATTCCTACACAAATCCTAGTTGGATTTAGATAATGATAATATTATTTTATTCTTATCCTATGAGTTTATATGAATTTATTCATAGATAAATTATAGATGGATTTGGATAGTGATAATATAATATTTTATCCTTATCTTATAGATTTATATGAATTTGTTCCTAGATAAATCTTGGATAGATCTGAATAATTATAATATAATGTTATCTTATTCTATGGATTTATATGGATTTACTCCAAGATAAATTCTAGATGAATTATGATAAAGATTTATATTAACTTATTTTATCCTATGGATTTGAATAGATTTAATTCTATTAAGTCTAATCTTAGATGGATTAAAATAAGCATTAATCTAAGTTATCCTTATCTTTTGGATTTATATCCTAGATAGATTAGGATAAAGATAATATATAAGAAAATCCTTATTTAATTGGATTTAGATAAATTTATTTATCGAAGAAATCCTAAGTAATGTTTGATATATTCTAGATGTGTATTCTAAATAGAATTAAGATTTGTATAAATCTTGGTTGATTGGATTTTATTTATCGTATGGATTATGATGGAATCGTTTCTATCTAGTAATATCCTAGAACGATTTAAATAATGATAATCATATATCCACGTTATCTTAAATTGAAGGATTTGATTTTATCGAAATAAAATCTAGAATAATCCTAAATGGATTTAGATAGTTAACACTATCTTGATAAATCCTAAATGAATTTGGATAATCATTATCCAAGATAAAACTTAATTATTTAATTTTAAATAATTGCCGTTAATTAACCAGTGTGTTTAAATGTCATGCATTAAATGGATTTATCTGTTTATTTGGTATTTATCTTTATAAGTGGATTATCTGTCTTATCTGCTTAGGTGATAATTATGCAAAAACCATATAAAATATCTAAGCGATAATTACAACAAGTGCGTTGTATATGGTCTCCATCAATTGGTCTGCAATTTATGAAGTTTTTTCCTAATATTATCGCCACCCGCTCTGTGGGGACAATAATCCTAAGAAATAGCGAGTTCATGAGGGCGGACATCTCAAAAAATAAATAGTATGAACTACAATGTGGTTTCCAATATTATCGCCACCTGCTCTGTGGGGACAATAATCCTAAGAAACTGCAAGATTCAGAAGTTCACACAGGATTTATAAGATAGCTTGATCTTGTTAGCAACACATGAGCATTGTTATGAGAGTGTGTTGTAGAAATGAGACTTTGTAATGCTAAATTCGGTGGTCTTGCTTAGGCAACATTAGGCGGCCATGCCATTTTGTGGTCTCTGGACTATTCGTCGGTGTTGTGACCAGTAAAATTGTAAGATTTTAATGTGTATTGACTTCCCCTGGAGGGTACAAAATTTTAATTTTACAGTTGCAAGATACATAATTGTTTTGTGGTTATTTGCGATTATGTATTGAGCATAAGTATGTGATAATAAGTTTAATTGCCAAATCTTCATTATATCAGTTAATATTTTGTCTCGGTCCTTAAAGAAATAAACTCGAATGCCAAAATTATGTAGACTAGAAATGTAAATGATAAGATTCTCATCACTAAAACTTGGAGTTTATACTCACTGATTCATGTCCTCCATTTCTCGACATAATTCCACGAAGATTGTTCGAGAATGCATTTTGCATGTATTTGACAAGTTCTTTGAGGAATAAGGTCAAGCTATTTTCTTTTAAGTAGCACGACAAGTCTTGGTTAGTGACGATGAAAGATGGATATCAATAGAATCTGTCAAGATGATTCGATTCGAATATCCTAGAGGGACAGAATGTTTTGAGCAATCTTTTGATCACTCGAATAGTTTTCTGGCTCAAGTCATCGCCTAAAGTAATAAGAAATGACTAGAAGAAGGTTTAACTGACAAGTAGAAAACCTTCACAACATTAGTCGTTATATTACTGTTAGAGGAAAGTAACATGATTGATGACGAATTCATCAAGGCTGCAGTTTTCCTAAGTCCTAGTTCATTTGGACAAAAGACTAGATAAGGAAATGAAAGAGTCTGAATTGTCATCAAAGTTTGTTTAAAAGCGAGTGAAGATGCTTTGTAAGTTGGATTGACCTCTTTTAAAGAAGGGCAATGACTTACATGACAATGCAACTTCTAAATAAGATCTTGATCCAATTAGACTTTTGTTGCAGTGGGAGCTATTTTTGCTCAATTATTGTTTTATGGTTGATGTTTAAGGCATCATAGTATTGAAACAATGAAAATGCAACAAGTTTGAGTATGAAACAACACATCAACTTCTTAAACAATGAATGATAAAGTATTTATGGCTCTTAGTCTTAAGGCCAAGAAAACACTTAGCTATTGTTCAAACTGATCTAGACTATCAAGATTTTAACAACTTGTTTGTTAAATAGCTTGAAAGTCGAGTATGTCTGTTTGATGCACTGTAAGTTAGAATCATTTGATTCATAACGCTTACAGAAGTGCAACATAGAAAGACTAGCAAGTCTCAATGGTTTACACCATAAAGAGACGAGCAATGGGTTATGATCAGTAGTGGGAGTCAAATCTCCATTGACGAATCCAAGCATTCTTCTAAAGAATGGGATAGTTATGTTAGAAGGAATCGAAGTCTTTCTAAGACAAGTTTGATTAAATGATGAGTTGTACTCATGAAAATCTTATCATTGATGGGATAAGCGTTAGATATAACGAGATACACCTTAAAGAAACTACCAACATCAGTACCTTCTACAAAACACGAGTTGTGGACTAAACCGACTCTAGTCTAGCACATCTCAAGGTGTAATGTTGTTCCAATGCACGTTGGAAAGGTATCCAAGTAATTGGAGTTGAGTACTAAGGTATGTTTTAAGGTTATCCCAAATAATGTAAGATTATAAGTTCTGTAATCTTCAAAGATAGAATTCTTGTATGAAGATCAGGAGATGAACTATAAGCCTAACAATGTGATAACTCTCAAGAGAGATATCGGATTTCCACATTACCAAGGAGTCATACCATTAGAAACTTTTGCACTAATCAAATCAACTTCAACACCTAAGATTGTAAGAACCATGTCGTAGTGGGAGCGTTCCTAGAAACATAACAAGTTCATGGGTCTAAGAGTGTCGTAAGACTCAGTCTTAGATTAACTTGGACATAATCCCTTTAACTACAATGTAGAATTGGTTCATATGGATATTCATCTTTGAAAAGGTAATAGATTCCAAACTACAATCTTAGATAGATAACATATTTTACAAGACTTGCAATACTACCTATAGGCTGTGTCAGTCAGTGGGAGCTAGTATAATTGCAAGTGTAAATGTGGATTGACAAACACGGATTTTGCATGTTTTTAAGGACTAGATTTGACTTGTTTTAAATGTCAATCATGCAAATTATGTTCTTAAATTGCATATGTTGTACATTTGGTATTTTTGACGTGTTTGTTGATAAGTGATAGAAAAAGATAGAAAAAAGTGAAAAAAGGCCAAAGTGCAGCAGCCACTGTTCGAGCCCATTCTGCCAGAGATTTTAAAATCCAGTCAGTGCTTACTACATGCCATTCTCTTCGTCTTTGAAAGAGCTTCGCGTGGATATCTTCCATGTCTTAATCGGAGTTCTGTGGAGAAAGTTATGACATTTATACGAACGTTGCGCAGTGCAGTCAAAGCTGACGGGAATTTATGCGGAAATTCACGGAAGAAAAGAAATTATTATATTGTGAAGCCAAATCTCTCCTATTTCTTGTAGGGCACGAAATTTATCAAAAATAAACCTTTTTCCATCCTATAAATACCTCTGAACCTAATTCATAATCTTTATCTCAGAGTCTCCAACCCTTCTCCCTCTCTACACTTCTTCCATTCCATATCCCACCCTTAAATTCATCCATCTTCCATTGGGTTTTATCAATTTCTTTCATGTCTCGTACTTTATTTGTAGTTTTTACTTGTCTATGAGTTAAACATCAATTGTGGAATTTTTGGTGAAGATATTCGATTGATTTTCCTTGTTAGCTCTTGTAGTTATTTGATTTATCCTTGCGCTTTCTATATTCAATTGATTAGCTACCTCTTGAATACATGTTAGAGTTGATTAGAGTACTCGGTTGACGAAATAGTTGACTTGGAAAATGGATAATACACACTTTAATTCAATAGAACTCGGGAGAGTTGAGGTTTCACGTGAGGTCATTGGTCTTAACGATCTTTTATGAGTTAGATGTTAGAGATTTAAAGGGGACTTTGATTTCAACACCTAACCTACGGATTTCTCACCTCGGGAGAGAGTTTAATCCAGTTAAGTGACCGACTTAATAACTCTAGAGACCGTAATTCAAGAAAGTCGATTGTGTTTTGGATCCTAATATTCTACATTCCTATGTCTGCTTTGTATCATTGTTTATATGCTTTCTTTTTATTTGTTTATTTATTTTTCAGTCTAGTTTAATAAAATCAAACCAAAGAAAAAACATATGTGTCTTTAAATCGTATATGACGCTTAGTATATGATAGCCAGTTGCAATCTTATTCCCTGTGTTCGATATCCCGGTAGTGACCTTTAGCTATACTAGATCTACCCTGTAAACTTGCAGGTATTTTTAGTGCTAATAAATAGTGCATCATGGATCTCAAATGGCTAGACAATGACAATGGGTTATACCCAAAGAGAACAATCTTCTCGATGTCGTTGTGCCAGGTTTAATTCGATCATACTCACATAATTAGATTGTATGTATCATGATTGTCAAGATAGCTTTCTATTAATAGAAGTCTTGACGAAATCATCTACATGGAACATCCTAATGGGTATGTAACACATGATTAGAAGCTTGTGAAGACCTTTGTGGTCTTAGGCATGCATCTAAATCAGAATATATGTGTTTTGTCAAGATTGTCAAATGTTTGGAATTTGACATGTGCCATTAAGTCAGTTGTAAGCACAAGGAAGCTGAAAGTGCATTAAATATGGTATTAGTGGTACTCTACAATGATGAAATCTATAAAAGTTGCAAACAACTCAGATTGGCATCTAGCGTAGGATACTGGTTGTCTACCCAGTTTAAGATAAAGGATTTAAGAGAAACTAATTACATTCTAAGCATCTAAGTCTTTAAGATTGCTAGAAAGAATGTTGAGATTCTCTTAGGAATCCTATATCTATACATTGCTTGGAACATTTTAGCATTAAAATTTCCATGCAAAGGTTTTTACCTTTCAAGATGGAATTTTCTTGTCTCTAGTCAAGTGTCGTTTGACGCTTAGTGAGAACAAGAATTATGAGACTAGTTTTGGAGATAGATGTCTCATATATGCTATGATGTGTACTAAGTTTGATATTAGTTGTGCTTTTGCATAGCAAGTATACATCATATTAACCATGGCAAAGGACTTTTATTAGGGCTGGCAATTTTCGACACGACACGATAATCCGACACGAATCCGCACGAAATTATTGGGTTGGCATCAAGTCTTATTGGATCCGTGTCCTTATCGGGTTGACCCATTAAGAACCCGATAATTTCGGGTTGGGTTCGGGTCGGATGCGGATCGGATACGGGTAACCCATTAAGAAATAATATTATTATTTTTATTATTATTTTAAAAATATATATTACTTTAATTTTTTATTTCTTATAAATTAGGTTTAAATAGTATAAAACGAATTTTAATTGTGTAAATTAGGTTAAAAATTAAGGTTAATCGTGTAATATTAGGTTTTAATCGTGTAATATCAGGTTCGGGTTGTTATCGTGTCGTGTCAACCCATATTATATCGTGTCGATAACGGGTTCGTGTCGGGTGCGGGTCGTGTTAAGATTTGAAAGTAGCAGGTCGGGTTCGTGTTTGGATTTACAGTTTCCTTAACAGGTCGGGTTCAGGTTAGGCCTTATTGGGTTCGGTCATTATCAGGTTGACCCGATAACGACCCAATCCGCACGATTTGCCAGCCCTAACTTTTATTGAGGTAATGGATATACCATAGTACTTGAAAATGACTAATCGATATATTCTAGTTTACCAGTCATTCATGTAATGTCCTTGGGGTTACACTGACTAAGTCTTATGACTAATCAGTGATCGAGTAAGTCATCCTCATTATATGTGTTTACCTTAGGAGTATACTCCTAGTAGCTTTGATCGTAAGTTTGAGTATGACTATGAGTATTTTTACTCTAGCAAAGGCTAACTCAAGGGACGCACGATATCATAAGCTAAGCAATCACATAGAGAGATGAAATTAATTAAATATCAAGTACGCAGCAAAGACATAATGATAGAAAAGATATGATCAGAGAACAACCAACCAGATTTTTCACAGAAAATGCCTTTATGGCAACATGTTTCAAATGTGATGTCAAATGAATTGTAGTTCGATATACCTGCTTTGTGTATAAGTGAGAGAGTTTTTTGGCAGTGGGTATACTCGAAAGCATGTTTTGAGTATAAGTGGGAGATTGTTAGGTTTAGTATACTGAAAAGCATGTTTCGAGCGAGTTCGCGCAAATAGAATCTTGCTTGTATACGGAAAAACTCTACAATCCACTTTTAACCCGTTTCAGTATTATTTGAGCAGTTTACACAAATAGAATCATTATATTATTACATTGTGTTTACTTGTGTGTTTATAAGATGTTATATAAACATTTAAATGCATAAGAAGTAAATAAAGTCTAAGTCTTTGTTTTAGTAGACCGGTTGTGGGCCGCGTCCAATTTAAGGTAACACGGTCAGTTCTGAACAAAGAAAAATAAGAATTTCACAACCTAGATAGGCCTAGAATACCTATCGTGAAAGGTTGCAATGTCAGTCCGATTATTTCTAAGCCTTATTGAAATAAGATGACGTTGGTGTGGTATAACACTGAATTGGATCTAAACGGCAAGACGAGTATTTATGCTATCTACTGAAAGACGAGGTCTTGATAATTAATTTCTTAATCAATGTACGTTAGCATATGATATTGAGTATCTACTACTTTGACTTACCAAAGGTGCGGGTTTTTCGTCACCCAACGATCCAGGTATATTGGGTAGTGGTGATCATTATCTAGCGGTGCTAGGATTGTTATTAGGTTGAATCGTGCACGAGGTGAGTCTCGTTTGATAATGTCCTCAAGAGGATCTTGAACAAGGTTTTATTATTCGGAAAGTGGCCAGTTAGAGTTTTATTACTCTATGAATAATAAATAAGTGTTTCTTGCTAAGTCCACTATTGGAATTAATAAGATGTTAATTAATTAAGTTCCTAGCAGACTTTAATTAATTAATGGACATTTATATCTTAAGTGTGGGAAATAAATAATAAATAAAATAGAAACCCGGATTACTTGTAATTTCGGATTTGGATGGGGAGTTCAATATTATTTCTGTAGTGGCTGCTCGTAATATTCCAATATAAGCTTGTATTAAATTGCGGGTTCAATATAATTAGTAAAAAGCTAATTGGGGGAGCCCATATCCAAAACCTTCCATAGATCCCTGAGTTGGCCCAATATGTAACTGTTATAAATAGGAGAATAAAGGAGACAGAAAATTGATTGATTTCATAATGAAATTTTCGTCCCTCTCTAACTAGTAGAGGAGATCGAATTTTTCAGCTCTCCTCCGTGAGAAAGTTTTGTCTTCTTTATTCGAGTCCTAGTGTTTCGACAAGATCATCCCACCCTGATTTCGGAATACAGTTCGAGACATCAGTCAGAAGCTCCGTGGTCTAGTATTGAAGATCATCATGGAGAAGGCGCGAGCAATCGACGATTCTTTGGAGAATCAAATCGGTAACTCTAAAACGTAGTATTCATGTTTAGGATTTATATTATATGAGCATGAATTATTTGCGTTCTAGCATGCAATTCTATGTTAACATGTGAATTGATTAATCCCACAATCTGTCAAATAGATCCTACGTCTGATTTATTTATTTTGTACAAGTCTTCCGTTGTGCAAGGGGCTCCAAAACCACAACACAGACCCAGACTTACGCCTTTGCAAAAGTGCACGGTTGCGCTCCGGCAGTTGGCCCACGGCATCACGGCGGACATGTTCGATGATTACCTTCACGTCGGGGAGACAACTAGCCGCGAGTGCCTGAAGAATTTTTGTAGGGGAGTTGTGGAGGCGTATAGCAACACATATTTGCGAAAGCCGACTGTTGAGGATTGCCAGGCCCTTATGAAGATGCACGAGACGATGCACGGCTTTCCTGGAATGCTAGGGAGCATCGATTGTATGCACTGGGAAGAATTTCCCGACGGCGTGGAGAGGCCAATTTACTAGTGGATACAAGGGCAGCCACCCGACGATGATCCTCGAAGCCGTCGCTGACCATCGGCTCTGGATTTGGCATGCTTACTTCAGTGTAGCAGGGTCGAACCACGACATCAACGTCCTCAACTAATCCAACCTCTTCACTGCCAATGGATGCCAATATCATATGGGGTACTACTTGGCTGATGGCATATACCAAATGTGGCCTGTTTTTGTAAAGACGATCAGCTGCCCAATGGGTGACAAGAGAGTTTTATTTGAGCAAAAGTAGGAGGCTGCGCGGAAGGATGTGGAGCGGGCATTTGGTGTGCTCCAAGCGCGGTGGGCAATAGTGAATGGTCCAGCGCGTTTCTGGTTCAAGGAAGTCATCGCCGATATTATGTATGCTTGCCTCATCTTGCATAACATGATAGTCGAACACGATGGTGGAAGAGTCACCGATTGGGGCGATGATGAAGGTGGATCTAGCTCCAGCACGGCGAACCCGCCCCACGATCGAGGATTACCGATGGGCTTCAATGAGGTTCTATCTAGACAGACCTCAATGCGCAACAAACAAGACCATGCTCAGCTCATGAATGACATGATTGAAGAAGTTTGGAACCGTAACCGCCATTGAGAATTTGTTGTTTTTTTATTTAGTACTGTAACCTTTGAACTTTCAATGAAATGAAGTTTTTTTTTTCAATTTTTGTAGTGTTTTAAATATTCAAATAAATAAAATGCTTAGGGTGGACTATAGGGCGGTCTATAGGGAATCCCACTGCAGGTGAATGGGTAGGAGGATAAAATGTTAATGTGGCGGAGCATAGGGCGCCTTATAGAGCGGACTATAGGGCACCCCATTGTGGATGCTCTTATGCATTTTTGAACTTTTAATCTCCTATCTCTTGTGACTAGTCCAACATGCAATTAATTGGGTTTTCAAATATCAGCTCATAGAGTACATCAATTTCACTTTAAAGCGATTAGGGCATCCACAATGGGGCGCCCTATGGCGCGCCACGTCATCAGTTTTATCCTCCTACCCTCCCACTTGCAATGGGGTCCCCTAAGGCGCGCCCTATATGTTTTAATATTATTTTGTTAATTAATTTATATGTTTTCAAATATATAATGCAAACTAATTTAAAAGCACAACGAGAAACCAAAAACCGGTGAATATTGCATTAATAAATATACAAAAGTTACACGATTCAAGTTGGTTAATCTACGCAATTCCCAACTTCCGGTGCAACTCATCGATCAACCCCCGGAGAATTTTGACTTCGGCGGGGTCCGTACACTTCTTGAGGGCCTTATGCGTCTGCAACAACGTCTTCGCCATCGAGGCTGCTGCCAACGACTCATACGCGGTGGCCATCGCGCTCGAGGCCGGGATCGGGACTGGGATCGGCGATGGCGCGGCGGCGGTCGAGGATGATGTCGCCGCCGCCTTCCCCTTGGCCTTCGCAGCCTTGACGCCTATGGGATGCAGGGAGGACATCGGTGTGTCGGTACTATCGTCCTCCATGTACGTCCGCTTGAGGTCCACCGGACAAGTTCCGCTTTCGCTGCTCGTGTAACCACCAGCTTCGGTGGTCTTCATCTTCTTTGTCGCCCCGGTTTGCAGAATCCCGCCTTGGAACTTCTGCTTGTCCCTCAAGAGCGCCCAGATGGCCTCGTGCTTGAAGTCGCCGTACAGGGACTGGTACGACAACAGCGCTTTAGCGTGCACGTCGCTCAAGCTCTCGCCGCTCACCTGCTCCTTCGCACACTTCTCGTACTCCGACGAGAACAGGTTGATTTGTCTCTTCACCTGGTCTCAGTGCTTGCGGAGCTGCTCCCGTTGGCGCTTGTAAGCGCTCGGCGGCTTCGCCGCATTGTAGTGCTCGGCGATGCACTCCCAGTACGCCTGATGCCTCTGGTTGTTTGCGAATATCGGATCCTCCGATGTATCCACCCAACACCTCGCCAATACGAGGGTCATCCGGTTGGTAGTTTGTACGGCCGAGGGCGTACTCTTCACATACTCCCGTAGGTGGCAACTTCTGCGCGCGCTGCCGATTCTGCTTCTTTTTCACGGGTGCGGAAGCGGATGGGGTGGCGTCGGCAGCGGCGGATGGGGTGTCGTCGTCGGCGGCGGCGTGTCGGGAGGGGGCGACGGGTCGGTTTGGTGACGGCTCCATGTCAGACAAACCGTATGATTACGTGCTGAATTCGGGATCGTACTTTGCGTTGGCATTGAATGGCCGATATTCGTCGGGTTCTGTACCCGGCCAACGCGCCTCCCCAAACATCGGACTGTTGGGACTTGCATCCATTTCGTTGAAATAATAAAAATGTGAGTTTCGAGAGTGAAATCGCGAAAATGAAACGTTACAAATGAAGATGGGTTAGAGGTATTTATACAAAAATAAAAAATGCGTGGCATCGTCCGCCGATCCCGCAATGGGGCGCCCGATGGCGCGGACGATAGCCCATCGTCCGTCGAGCCCATAATGGCGCGGACGATATGCCATCGTCCGCACTTCAACCGCGGACGATGCATCGGGGTGTGGGCGTAGGGCGCGGACGATGGCGGGCACGCACAATGGGGCGGACGATGGCACGCATCGGGCGTGCCATCGGGCGTCCCATTGTGGATGCCCTTATTATATATCTACATCAATTCCACTTTAAAGCGATTATATATCTATTTATATATCTATCTAGTCACTAGATCTAGGACATAAATGATTACGATTAATTTTCGGAGTTAAAACAATCAAATAATTTATTCCACAATGAAGTTAAGATGAAGACATTCGACCAAAATGCTGCAGTTTGGAAAATTCGTGAAGGAAATGTAGTTCCCAAACCAAGTTGACGGACAAACTTCAACTTAAATTGAAGTCGATACCACAACCACACTCTTTTCGCCCGAAATTCGCAAAATACCTCTACGAATTTTACAATTGAAATCTATACTAATCTGAAGTGCAAGTTTGATGAAAAGTCCTTAATGTCCTTTTTGGAGGGAAAATGGAAAGATGATGTGTCTTCTACTCAAAAATAATTTTTTAAGGCAAAAACAATTGGACAAATAATAGCCCAATAAAATGCTAACTTCTTGAAGAAGTGTTAAAACACATTTAAATAGTGCACTACCATTAAATTTTTTTTATAATTAAGTTATTAAATTTATATATAAATTAGCCTTATATTTGAGTTAAATTGGAATTGTGCTAGAGAGTTTAGTTTGTCTTCCATTTATTTAGGTTAAAATTTAGATATAATCATTTATTGCAATACTTTTTCTCCTGATTAATTCACAAGCTAAACGACAACACATATATGTAATGCTTACAATTTCCATCCTATATTTACTCAATTAAAGTTTTTAGTTCTTATATTTTAATTCGCCTCTAATTAAACAATGCTACTAAGTTTATAGATTAAACTAAGGAATAAGATGACATTATATATATTTAAAATTAAATCTAACTTAGTATAACTTCTTAATATAAAGAGTATTGTAAATTCTCACATTATTCAAAACAAACAAGATGCATAAAATATTATCGTTATTTTAAGTGATAGTAGTAATTTACTTTTTATACGTATATGTGGCGGGAAGTAAGAAATTTATTCTTTCAAATATAAAAAATTCATTTAGTCTTTGGAAATGTATATCAAGTTATGCTATGGTCTGAAATTAAAAGAAAGAAATAAACAGTCAACTAAAATGTGATTATTGGATAATACAAATTTTCTAACTTGACTTCTCAAAGAAGTTTTAAATTTATATGATTTAAATTATTCATATATTTAATGTGGATATGCTTAATATTCCATATATTTTTTTCAAATTAATTTTTTATAAATTAAGCTATTAAATTTATATATTAATTTACCTTTTATTAGGATTAATGATTTGCATAGCACTTTCAATAAACATCTTTACTCACACATATTTTCTTTATTTGTATATCTTATTCTAATTAATTCATACTCTTTGATCATTAGTCACACATCTTATTTTTGTCATTAATTTTATTGTTTTTACTTCACTTGGATTATAAATTAAAATTGCATAAATGTTTCATTCACTGGGGAGTAGTAAATTCTTCATTTTGAGTGAGACAAGATAAGTATATTTCTGTTTTTTTAAATCTCACTTTCAATTCTTATTTTCTATATATTTATTATATTTTATATTCATTATTTGAAACTCTTATGTCCCGTGCATAGCTCGGGTGTTAATACTAGTTGAACCAAACTTGGAGATATTGGGGATACAATTGTAAATGTAATTAAGATTCAAAATGGCAGTATTTTCTTATTTTAAAAACAGTGCATTGGGTTACACATAGGACGCTCGACGAGCCATGAGAGCATCTCCAATAGCACTGGACGTCAAATAGCCATCAAATAGCCTTCACACTGCCACATCATCAGCACTACAATTCTCCTGCCACATCAGCTTGCCACATCAAGTGGACATCAAATAGCCATCACATAGCCTTCACACTACCTATCCACATCACTAATAACAATTATATAATTTAATTTACACTCGTATCAACATACGGAATTTAATTTACGAGACAAATACGGAAAATTCGAATAATAATATTAAAATTTAAAAAGTACATTAATTTTAAAAAAAAAAGTACAATAATTAAACAAATTACATTTAAAAAATTACATAAATTTGCATAAAAACTAACGCCTTGCAATCCTCCGCGTCCACAACTCTTCAACTAAATCCTTTTGCAGTCGAATATGAGCCTCCGTCTGACGCATGTCGGCATGTGCTTGGAGGAGGGTTGCTTCATCGTGCGGTACCCCACCTCGCACGTTGGCGGTGGTGACGCCGTGGCTTGGACCTGCTTCATTATCGTCGGTGGCCCAATCAGTCAGTTGTACACCTTCATCTTCGACGATCATGTTGTGCATGATAATACAGGCGTACATTATATCAGCAATGCAGTCGACATGCCACAAACGCGTTGGTCCCTTAACTGCAGCCCATTGAGCTTGAAGCACACCAAATGCGCGCTCCACGTCCTTTCGCGCCGACTCCTGCCGCGTCGCAAAGTAGGCCTTCTTCG